>NC_049984.1:24956458-24958700 GCF_000003815.2 Branchiostoma floridae | reverse complement strand
ATCATTATAAGCGAGGCTCGGGCGATTGTCGCAGAATCGTCGTCCGATCGATTTTCGCTCCATGTAAGGGCACGGTCACATAGGTCGTGCGATCGTTGTACGATCGCTAACGTCTTCGGGCATTTTGGAGGACAAAAAGGTACGTCTCCTGCCTTGGTACACCAAATTCTGTTTTGTATCCATGTCGGTGGTTGGTTCTGTCACGGCCTGCTTGAAAATCATATGTGAGTCATCAAAATCGTATGACGATCGCACGGCCTAGGTGACCGCGCTCCTTATATACTCCTGTGGACACATTTGGCAAACATCAATCGGACGACGATTCTGCGACAATCGCCCGAGCCTCGCTTATAATGATAACTTAATTGCACAACAATAGTACAAGGTACAAAGTATGGCTTAAATGTGACAGGAACAGTTTTCATGTGAAAAATACGCGGATAATGTGACAGGGGTATAAATTGTACTCTTCGGTCGTGGCTAACTTCTTTGACATGTTACCTGTCTTTTGGTCAATTTCTACTAGTTTTCCAGCGACCTGTAGAGTCTGGTAGAGGCTATATCCAAAAAAAATCCAAATACCGAATTGAACCAACGCCTTTTCCGTGCAAAAGAGAAAGCAAAAGCGTGTAACAAGGAGGTTATATCTTTTTATAACCTCCTTACTTGTGATAAAAGTGACAATTCCAGGCCGCGCCTTTCAATGATTTTCAATGTTTATCTGATTACCACAAATGTTGGAATAAAACGAACCATTGTCTTGTAAAAACATACGTATGATATCATTGTGTTTATTTGATTTCTCCTGGGCCCGTAGCGTTATTTGTCTGAGTACTCCCATATGCTCACAAACTATAACTCAATTACACCAGCCTTTTGCTGTCAAAAGTAATGCTTATGACAATACACAAAGCTAGCGTTATGATAAAAAAAAACTTGAATAGTTGTACGTCAAAGAGTTGCGCATGCCTTTCGTCCTTGTTGTCGGAAGGAGAATTAAAAAGTGAAGGAAAACACTTTTTGTGACACTTTTAGAAAAATTATGTAGAACATAGATATTAATTCTTTTGAATGTCTTTATTCTGTGGTATTTGAAGACCATAAGCATTTTGGAGTATGAATGAATGGTTTATTGCGTAACAATTGCATCGGTGACAATGTATGGCAATGTACAGATAACAAAAGTTACAGTCTACTACACATATATATTATATTACAGCAAGTTACGTTACTACAATACTAGTGGGCTATATCAAGTTGAATCTACGGTAGGTAATAAAGGGAACTGCGTGTATTATATACATCAGATGGAGTATTTCTATGCTACCTTGCGACATCACATTAGTCAAATATCATTCAGGAATGGTACAGTTTCTTTTTTGCATGGCGTTATAAAGAAACGAGACAACGATTCACTCAGCAAGATCCATTGTTAGTTTCCAGATTTAGACAAGATAGTAATGCCCCCAAAAATACGACGAAAAAAGGAAAGAAATCGGGACTTTTCTTCTTATTTATTTATTGCTTAGAGGACAACGACCTACGATTAACTCAACAACATCCATTGTTAGTTTCCAGATTTAGAAAAGATCGTAATGTCCCCTCAAACGTACGACGAAAAAAGGAAAGAAATCGGGATTTTTTTTCTATAATAAAGGACAACGACCTATCGTAACGTGTGTGTTTCTGAGAAAGGTAGTCGCTCGTGGCAGGGTTGTTTGCGGGCACACATTGGCATATTTGACGGCATTATGTCATGCTATCGAGTCCCAACCTTTCACCGCAAGCTTCCTGTTTTCCTTCTCCTTTCATTCGTTACCTTGTTGTTGTTCAAAACCGTGAGTGCGAACAACATTACTAGAACATTTGAACTAAATGACCTGAGAGTTTTCGGGCACTCTGATCCAATGATCCATTTCCCGCCTTTTTCCTGTGGAAAGTGAAAATAGAATTAGAGTTCAATGCGACAACAAACGCCTAGAAAGAACAGTAATGTCTCGAATTAAGTGTCTTTATCCAAATACGCCTACTCGTTATAAGGCCAAATTTGGGAAGACCTTTACTCACCTGAATGACGCAAGGCGTTTCGATAACCAAACCTGACGTGACGTCATTAGCTGGGCGCTGATTGGTCAGAATGCGCGCCAATGGACACACATCCGGGTCTCAGGGGAGGAATGTCCCTGAAATAATTATGCAAATTTGAAGTAAGGGGAGGAAAGATGACAGTCGGGAAACGTGA
>NC_049984.1:24941650-24956358 GCF_000003815.2 Branchiostoma floridae | reverse complement strand
ACATTAGTAATTTAGATCAGATTTACTTACTTGTTGTATCGTTTCTGAGCTATTATAGTGACGGTATACAGAAAGCGCTGGTAGTGGGAAGTTTTGACTGTTCCTCCTAGTAAGTATTTCCAGCCGTGAGTATTTCCACACAGTCAGTTTGGGTTTGAGGCGAAGGCGGTCGAGGTTGTTGTGTCCGTCTCGGCGAGGCAGGAAACTTGCCGGACAGCTACTTTCTTCACCTCTGACGCCCCCGGACAACTAGAGAAACAGCAGACACAGTGACTGGAAATGTTTCTCCTACACAGTAGCGTTTCTACGTTCAACAGTGGAGTTGTGACCCTTTTCTGAAGCCGTGCGTGCGATTCTGTGTCTCGGATATATTCCCTCTCGGACTCGGAAAGTTTACCAGGACTTGGCGAGGGTTTCATTCTATTCCTGGATCGTCTCTGGTTATTTCTGGACGTGGGAAAAGTCTTCAGGGTTGCCTAGGAGCTTGTACTTGTGGTATATTTTGGACTGTGGACGGAGAAGGCTAGCGGTGGCTAGCTGGAAGCAAGCCTAGGATCATGACATCTGCTCCGGTAAGTGTTTCAGTTGCACATGCCAGCATGCAAAACAACAGGACGGGTTTGAGTGACCTAGAAGAAAAGAGACTCTCCCTTCCAGATTTACATTTGACTAGGATTGTCCAGCCTTTGTGTGAACCCTGTTGATTCACTACCGTCTGTTTGGACCAAAACTCAAGCCACTATAGCCCTGTTTTTCACTGTTTTTCGAGTCTAAAGTAAAACCATAATTTTGTCGCTTCAACGGTAAAAGTCAAACTTTAGTGTGGGGAGGGGGGCGGATGTAGCCAGTCGACTGTAGTTGTAAACAAACTCTACTCTCCCGTTTCTAAAATGTTTAACCTTCCATATCTTTGTGGTTTACTTAGGACTATAAAAGTGGAATTCTATGTGTGGCTTATAGAAAATTAAGCTCTTATGTTCCGTAAAAATGTGGTGGTTAAAGTTTTTCTAGAAGGGGTCTTGCAGTGAATCACTAAGCGGGGGACAACTCGCCCCTCCCCCAGCGATTTCTGGCATTCTGACCGACCCTGGCTGGGTTTGGGATTGAGTCAACAGTCGGTAGAGGCCCCATGCCCTGTTTGTAGTGGGCTGGTATGCCACTCCGGGGGAACAGTTCCCTCTCTCTTCCTGTGTGGGAAGTCGTTTTCGACACTCTATCCTCCAGTCCACACCCTTAATACTTACTAGTCACTGCCGACTCTTGACAGTTGCCGTCCAGACATTTTCCTGTCTAACTGTACTAACCTTGAGTTTTTCCTACATTTTTCGGAAGCTAATATTTAGGGGTCCATATTTAGGAAATTGTTGGGTATTTGTAGTGAACTGACCCTGTACCGTCTTTGACATTTCTGGTCAAATGATCATGTAAAACAAAAAAAAATTATATCATTACTGTCCAGTGTTGCCACTTTGGTGTTGTCTATTATGCCATTTATGACATATTTGGGTTGATGTCTATCTGTACCAACCTTGAGTTTTTCCTATATTTTTAGGAAGCTAATCATCCTATGTTTAGGAGATTGTTGGGTATTTGTCGCGAACTGACCCTGTACCATTTTTTACATTTCTGGTCAAATGGACATGTACAACAAGGATCGTACAACAAGACTGTCAACAATATCATTAGTTTACTGTCCAGTGTTGCCACTTTAGTGTTGTGTATTATTGCATATTTTGGTTGATGCCTTGAGTTTTTCCTACTTATTTTTGTAGGAAGCTAATGTTTAGGAGATTGTTGGGTATTTGTTGTGAACTGACCCTGTACCATCTTTGACATTTCTGGTCAAATGATCATGTAAAACAACAACATCATTACTGTCTAATGCTGCTACTTTGGTGTTGTCTCTTATTGTATATTTGGGTTGATGTCTGTCTGTACTAACCTTGAGTTTTTCGTATATTTCTTTAGGAAGCTAATGTTTAGGAGATTGTTGGGTATTTGTCGTGAACTGACCCTGTACCATCTTTGACATTTCTGGTCAAATGATCATGTAAAACAACAACATCATTACTGTCTAGTGCTGCTACTTTGGTGTTATTTATCATTGCATATTTGGGTTGATTCAATTCGGCACAATTTCACATGTACATAACATGATAAACAAAAGAGGGTTTGCTTTCTACGTGACCCCAAAATGGCACGCTGTGGTCGAAAGTTAAAACATATACCAGGGCATAGACACTGGTTGGGTACATTACAAGCATGAATGGATGGAAGATTTTAGATTTATTTTCAGTTTCCATGTGATTAGCCAAGGGGAAAGAATTTGTGCCAGATTCTTCCGATTCCATCATTACAGTTTGGATATTTGATAAGTGATGTGCTCAATGACAAAAGATTTTAACAAATCGTAGAATGAATTTTGTTCAAATGCAAAGCCAAAGAGGAATTTATACCAGTCCTTTGTAGGCTTTCACTCGGTTGAGGATATCATAGAACCAACTTGATGAAATTACGTCATGATCGTAACAAATCATTTGTATTTCTGTAGTTTCATTTCTCAATAGTCTTTCAGCCTCAGTCGTGACCTCAAGCTTAAATGATATTGAATCCTCCCAAATCCTTTTTATATGGAAAAGTAGAGTACTGTGTTACTGTGTACATACAGTTGTTGTTGTTTTTTTTCATAAAAAGGGTCACACTTTTAGAGTGTACATGTATTTTAGACATGCACACATGCATGGAACGGTACCTTCGAACACTAAGGTTTTGTCAGACAAGTTTTCTACTTTTGCCCCAAAACAGGAAAAGCCCAAAGAATAGTCCTGGAAGACGGGGACAAAGCGCCCACCCGGCACACAGTAGCCCCCTTTTATCACATCTCTCCACAGTGTCTGGTGGCAAAGCAGACAGCTCGTACCCCCAGGCAAAAATCCACTCTCTCATTCATTCACTACCAAAATGAGATCACCAAGCAAAACCCACACACTATACAGACCACTCTTGATCTCATTTCGCATGCAATAACAACACTGCCCGAGGCCTATAGTGCATGAAATGAGAACTGGGATTTTAAGAGAAATAAATTGAAACATGCCAGCAGGATTGGGTCATAGATGACAGAATGATAACCCCGTCCGACTAGCCCAAATTGAGGAAAGCTCTCGGCAAAATTGGACAGGACATTATAGAGATATTAGGCTTCATGAAAGGGATCAGAGAAAAGACTAGAAGGCCAGAATTATTAGGATGACACTAATCTAGTGTTCAGGGTGGTCATTACTTAAGGGCATAATCATGTTAGAAGTAATGTCTCTGACACACCAGTAGCTTTCTCAGTTCAACAACAGAGAAGTTCTCTACCAAACTTTCTGTGACTGCTATTCCAAGTACTACCGTACATTTGTATCACTTTGTATTCAGCTTTTATATATAACTTGTTTATTGGTTAAGCAAGTGTTGTTTTGATGTGGTGATGGAAAACTAGAATTTAGTAGAAAGCAAATCGCAGAGAAACAATTCAAGGGAAGCTTTCGAAACTATGAAAAGTCTTGCAACCCTCGAGTTTCTTTCTTGACGGATTCAAGTAAAATGCTGATAAATTCATTCTTTGAGGACTTTGAAAGGACACTCAACACAAAAGGAGGATATCTTCTCAAGTCCATAAATCCATAGCGGAGTCACTATCAACAAATAGACACGCACGTTTAGATTCCTAGTACCACGCTTCAGGTAGTATGCTTTGTCTCAGCATCCGAACTGACCGGTATGTCTGTACCATATACTTCAGCACTGCCAGCTTGATATTGTTCTCAGCAATCGAAAGTTGGCACAACTTCTTGCAGCTGCTCAAGTTGCCATGGCAACGGAAGAAAGTCGTGCCCCCTGAGGGCGAACGGCCCCTCCATTGAGTAGGGGTAACAACAGAGCTAGGGTCTGCATGGTTGTTTGATTGTGACAGTCCCCCCTGTTTTGAATTTCAAATCAGTGAGAAGTGACTATATACAGCCACATGTGTGTGGGATTATGTATGGTCAGGTGCGAGGGGCACCAAGGGAGTGCCTAGATGGGGGTTACACAGGTGGTATTTTTGTAGAGTTGTAGCCTGATTTGTAGGACCATTTCTTTCTCAGTCTGCTTACTCTGCTTTTTTTGAGTACACACAGCTGACGTGGTTTAGAAAGTTTCATTTGACAGTAGGAAAAGGAATTTGTTTGCTTATAAATAAAAGGAAGGTTGCTTAGCTTTGCAGGTGATTATGATAGCTTGAAATCTCAGCACATATGGAGCCCAAGTGTGAGACAGAGGAACACTGTTGACTGTTATATATTTTATAGATTTTTAAGGAAATTTTGTCATTTCTGATACTGACGTAAAGCCAGTGGGTCTATGTATGAGGGAGCTTTAGGTGCATGTAATACAGATCATGTATCAAATGTGAAACCTCTGCACATTAAACAACCCAACACACTTATTGAGAAGAGTAGGATAATCTTGGCTAAAATAAGCAAGCTGTAGCGAAGCCACTTCGCACTACTATCTAAGGAAAAAGCGTAAATGCTTCGTCCCCAGTCCTAGCAGGGTCGAACAAGTCCACCAGCCCTATTGTCCCGGGCAAGTGAAAGTGCTGTTCGGGCAAGTGCATGTCCTACACCACTTGCCCGATCGGGCAAGTAAGATTTTTCCATTGATTGAGTGCAATTTTGATAATAACTTGTTTCTTTTCACTGTCATGACGTCAAGCAATGGTCAAGAGAAAATTCCATTGCTGGAAGTGAAAATGCATACACTTATATTACACTAGTATTAGTTGTAACAGTGACATTTGAATTTTGGGCAAGTGAAAAATTGGTTCGGACAAGTAAATTTTTTATGTGCTTGCCCGATAGGACAATTGAATTTTAGAAAACTTGTCCAACCCTGCCACGGTAGATTCTAGTCTCCAGCCAGACAAGTTACTGGTGGCATCAAAGAGTATCTAAGCTGGTCAAGGAGTATAGCCAATGAAAGGGAGTCAGTCGACCACGCCAGTGGTAAATCTGCCTGGAGATTACCAGGTTTTACCTTTCATAGATGTGTTGTACAGTACAGTACCTATCTACTGTAAACAGTCACATCTGTAGCTCAGCTGGGCAGTCATGCCCACACTGGTGACCAGGCATGGTTCACTGGAGCCACAGTCCAACAGATGTCTACTACAGTGCCCCCCACTCCCCACCTCACACCTGCTACAAATGAGCCACGAACTGCCAGACCCCTGGCAAAGGGTGACTGCAAATATTCACAATGTCAAACTCACATGGGCTGTACGATCACTCAAAAGTGCTGGCATGCTCTCTTGGTTTACATATTAATTCTGATTAATGTAAATAACAAAATGCTTGTGTTTTAGAATAACAAAGCAGTTAGAAAGATAGATTCATACATTCAATTGTTAATAACAAAGACCCATACACTTCGCATTACGCAACAATGCTTTTTCGTTGGCTGGAAGTGCAGTTTGGCTTTCCTACGGCTTGTGTATTTTAGCTAATCTCCAAGCAGATCCTACGGTAGCATAAGATAGTATCAAAAGCTGACAAAGGACTGTAGCCGGCCTAGAAGTGTCTACTTTGCTACTTGTGACATATAGATTTGATATGGTAAACTTAGAAGAAGTTAGGTATGCCATTGTTTATGTATTTCATTATTTATATATCTGAAATTGCTGTAATAAGAATACAATATGTATCTCTATAAGTTATAACTTCTATACATTATGATGTTTTCCATTCTGTGCCTGCATAGAGTCCATACAATTACATTAGTAATGATTACCCATCATTTGCAGGTGGGAGGCCATTAGTAACTTTTAGATTAACACGATTATCTGCAATATCTCCTAGCATATGGTGTCCAGCGTGCCCGACCCCATTTATCGGACTCTGCGCTAAACAGTCCCGACAAGAGTCAATAACCAGAGGGAAAGATCAGACAAACGTTAATAACCTGTTGTATTTAATCAATCTGCCAGCTAATCTTCTGAGCCTGCGGGCCAAACATTCCTGTCCTGTTGCTCACATAGTTGGTGAAGTCCCAGTTTCAGGACTTCTTGTAACCACCATAAATGTATGAGGGATTCAGGGTTCTAACAGGGTTCGAAATCCTTTTTTCTGCATACCTGCACTGGTGCAGGTAACATTGAATTTGAAAATTTTACCTGCACCACTCTGAGTTTAGGAAGTTTGGATCATGCTAAAATTGTTATAGAAGTTTTAGAACCATTGATATTTTTTCTTTTATACTTTAATAGGTGGTAACAGTTAATACAGCTAATAACAATCCACATACATCTACATCATAAGACATTTATGTATAAAACCCAGTACATGGACCAGTGCAGGTTAGGTGCAGGTAGACACCAGAAATACCTGCACAGCTCCAATTGTAGGTGGTATTTCGAGCCCTGAAATGTATTGTTCCATCTAGTAAGTCAAGTAAGTTTAACTAGTGCATTTAGCTAGTGCATAACAGTTATGTCATTGAGTGTACTTTTGACCTGTTTTGACTTTTGTAGTACATTTACCTCTCATGTTTCTTACATAATCTACCAGTCTTTAGTGTTTGGACATTGTAACCACTTATGTCTTTTGGAGAATTCGAAAGAATGCTTGTTTTTTGTGATAAAGAACTTGCTATCATTCCAAGCCCCAGCATGTGGGTACTTGCTCAGAAGTTGGCTTTGCAAACATAAACACTTCAAATGTGATAACAATCTTTTCTCCTATCCCACCCAGCACTGGATAACCTTTGAGATGTCCCCACCCTTCTAGAAATCCTTTAATGTGGTTTTCCTCCTTCGAATTCTTCTCTGTCCTCTTCCCACATCAAAGACCACTACATTTTGTAGTATCCTGTGATAGGTTACAAGTAAATGCAAGACAGACGACCGTCTCTTACATTGTTTAGAAAAAAAAAGGGTGGGGTAGGACTCTAGGACCCAAGAACTGAATGCATAGAACCTAAGAACTCAATGCTGTAATCCTATCTCCGAACATTATTGTCTAACATGACTGTATGATGGTTGAGCGATTTGGGTGGTTCGGTGTCAGCGTATTGTCGGCATCAAGTGACTACCAATGCTGGTGATATGATACAGGATTTGAGATTTTGACCTAAAAGCTAAAAGGAAAACATTGTCTTTTATTGTATCCAAGATGTCAATAGCAGAGGTGATACCATCATAACTGACATGTTCAAGTACTTTGCAAGTCTCTCATGTTTTCTGCAATATAATACATGTACAACAGATCATTTGTTCAGCCTTGCAAAGTTTTGATTTGCCCAGATATCAATATGTAAGTACATAACCAAATGTCCAGTTCTAGAAACAGTAGATCAAGATTAGAATTGAAATTATCATTTCAAATCTTGCAGAAAATATGATTTTGGAAAAATTGGGATCAAGGCTAGGTCATCCTAAAACATGATAAGAGGTGAAACAGGAAATGGTATTGTTTTTCCTCAAGGATTTTTAGTGGAGGGGGGGGCAGCATAAAAGCAGACTGTTGGTCGACCTTCCTGTAGGCATTCTTGTAATTAAGTATCATTAGGACTAACCTTAACCATTTAACCTTCCCACGGTACAGTAAGCTATTGTGGACTGTACAGGTGTTAACTCTAATCAATGTACTGTACTCCCAGCTTTGTTGAACTCCCAGACCTTGGGTCCAGATTTTGGGTCTTTATTACGACTTCAAAGGACTCTATGATTAGTGGCTATAAGATCAACTTGGCTTCGGTGACCTCGAGGTGTGAGGGCCAGCGAAATTCCCAAGTTGAAGGGATTTAGGTGGGCGCAAGGAATCTCGCAATGTGGCGGAAAGAAGCCGTCTAAGCCGGGACATGTGTCTGTCTTCTTGGGTTGCCGTGACGACCATGTAGCTTGACAGAATGTTGTTGTAACTTGTAAGTCGTGTTAGCAACAAGCTGTTGTAGAAGTGAACTTGCTAGCTATCTCTTGTGTACTGCAATGATTTTTGTCTTTCCCTCTCTGTTTTGAGTGTTTGAAGTTTTTTGGACTGGCCATTGGCTTTAAATCTAACAATGGTCAAGTTTGAAAGGTAATCATTGTATGGAAAACATAGACTTTGGAAAAGTATGGAAATCAAGTTTGACATCTGGGAAGTTATTTCCCATAGCCGTATGTCTGGGGTATGATTCAGAAGTCTGCTATTGTATTATTACTGTAAATATCTTGCTAGAAAAAACACTGTAGTTTTGTTTTGCTTTATTCTGATTCAGAACACAGGGATGTGAACGATTATGCAAAAGTTTCACTGTTTGAAGGATTGAAGGAGGTCAGACAAATCAATTAGGGTTTTTGGTCACACTTTGGCCCCCTCCTTTGTTGGGTGCCCTTTCGGCACCTGCCTGTGAGATACCGTCTGAATGGTAAGTGTGCCATGTCGTCAGCACCCATTGTCTGTCGCTGTTATGCTAACGAAGGAGTGGTAAAGCCATTTTACACCGCTGGAGACAGAAGGCCCCATGAGCCAGACGGAAATCTGTCACCTCTTTGTCAACTGTTGCCTGCCCTGTGCTATTTGCTTATGAAAGTACCTTTAAATTTGAAGAAAACAAGGAATACATATTAGCCTGAGTAGCCACTACTCAGTAATAGTAATATTGATATCTTGTAGATTTTATAGTGACAAGAAATCCACGGTGTTCAACGTTGCAACAAAAGTCAGAAAAGTAAAAGCATTGATTTTATATGGAAAAGGTTGTTTTACGCTTGCAAACAAATGGTTTAAAAGCTTACATTTTGGGGACCTACTACCAGTGGCCAGCATGTTATGTTTACAAACAGGAGGGTCTAGTTTGAGGTGGTGTTCCTATGTCAGAAGACTTTGTGCAGCTTGTTTTTGCATAGTACACAACATCAGGGCTTCAAAATGATAATGCAATAATGCTAAAAAGTTGTTGGTAATAGGCCTGTTATAGAGAATATTTCCATTTATTTGGGACCAAATCCTACATTACATATCTTAAAATCACTGCCCTAAAGTACAGTGATAAAAAACAATATTTTACTGTTTGAAAAGAAGTAATACAATTTCCTGTCAGAGTTACAGAAGCCAAACTTGACATGTACATAGTGTATACAACTTCCCCCACTGCCCCACCCACCCACAACTGTAACCAGTAGCACATGTGGACTGGACATCCCAGGATGTTAGCTTAGATGATTCACGAACAAACACCGCACAGATTTGAACAGCTTGGAAAGGCTGGATATATCCCCACTCAACCCTGATCTTCTCCTAGATAAATTGTTAATTCCTGGCAAATAAGTCACCGATACTTCCTGGAAGGCCTGGCCAAGTTAGTCTGTCTCCATCAGTAGCAGGGAAGGCCTGACTGTTGGTGGAAGGATGGGCGCTATCAGAGTATCGTTGGTAGGTAAATCAGGGTTCTAGCCAGGATTTTATTTTGCCGTAATGGTAAGCGCAAAGCTTCCTACGGAAGAGCGCCTGTGTAACTTTTTTCCACTACTACTATATCTGTGCGATTCGACCTCTGCTTGGAGAGTACCTACATAGTACATGCCACTTTTCGGTAAGTCGTAGGCAGTCTATTTCGATCTCCCAGAATTTGTAGGGAAAGCCATCTTGGCATAATTTCCTAGTGATGCAAATAAATTTCATGTGATTGCTTTCCTTGATGTTAGCGTGATAGGTAAGGGGTTCTTCTGAACTGAGTTCAGGGTAAAGCATTGTCTCTTAACCCATCAATCGTAGTTGGTGAAATCTCATGATGTAGACATTGTAGTAGTGTCTTGGACACTGCGTAGTCAAACTTGACAAACTCACACTCTCAGGGACTTTCTTAGAACACATCCACCTGACCATTTTTGGAAGAAACACATTATAGCCTAATAGAGTTTTGAAAACCGGGTCCATGCGATAACCTGGTGCTTGGTTGATGTAACTCGGTCGGAATGTTAAGTTAATCGCGTGTCCCCAGTATGTGTTGTCAATGCCTATCGAAGCGGTATGCCAAGAATTCGCGTGTCGTCTCAACCAGAAACAGTTTGATTATTGGGTTTCACGTTTATAGGGTCTCCTTTCCTTCAGTTCTAGTTCTTACAACAACGAAAACTACACGACAACACACATTCGCTGTAATATTTTGTTAAGTTTGTAAAAAATGTATTGCTGCGTCATAAGATAGACAAAATTGAACTGTAACGTATTTACGAGAAAGAATTTAAGAAAGGATGGTTCGTTGGAAAGGCCATTTCCTGATTGGAAAGGCCTTTCCTGACCAAAACACTGCTTGCTGATTCCTATAATCAAATTCCCCATTCGCTGTTGCCATAGCAACATTATTCAGGGATGCCATTAGATATCTGCATGCTGCCAAAGGGTAACAATAACAAATGGCGGGCATACAAGGGGCAAAATACAAGCATATGAGTTATTATTACTCTACATTATCCATAAGATAAAAGGCCAGTAGGGCCAGTCCGTATCACGGATGAAATATATGGGAAGCCCTCGAAAGGTGACCGGCAGTATAATTCAGAAGGAACAAGTTAGAAGCGGTTGCCAAGTTCATTTTCTAAAAGGCTTCGCGGGCGTCAGGGTTAAAAAGGCTTAATTATGTAGTCTGTGTAGAGATTGTAGGAGTATGGTAGATGTTGATAGGATAGACGAATCTCTAAGGGAATGATCTCATTGGGTTGGGATGGCAAGAGGGATTGCGGTGTGTCTATTGGGAGTTGATGTGGGTGGGTTGTGCTTATACCTGTTCTGTGCTTCGTTCTCTACAGACATTCTAATGCGTTCTCGGAAATAGAGACCTTATTTTTGGTATTATCAATTAATGAGGAAGGCTTGGACGTAAAGGGTGTCAAATTTTGCTTGCTGGCAAAGTAGCTGCAGCCGATTTTCTGGAGGGCTTGTTCTACATAAAGATGTCAACCGCAGGGTCGGAGGTAAGGCTTCTGGTACTGGAAACGACTGATAACGCGGCCATCATAACTTACCCGTAAGATCTGTTTTCCCCTTTCCTACAGCATGAAAGGGGCACACGTTATCCCAGGCGGTCAGATAACGCAGATAGCTACAGCCCTAACTACTCTGTGCCCTGCCTTTTATGCAACTGTTAGGCTTCTTATATGGTCATATAGCATGGTCTGGCATTTGGTGGTAGGAAATGGGGTCAAAATCAAAGCAAGGACATAATACCAAACAATTCCATCTCTCTCTATATCTCAATTTTCAGTGACCGTGACTATATATATATGAAGGTAGATTCTTGTGGTAGGGACTATAAAAGATACAGTGGGTAGTTCAAGAGGGTTTATTTTTGGCGGTTTGGGTTGCTGTTTTGGGCGGCAGAGTGGATATGGGATGGGGCAGCCCTAGAGGTGAACTAAGCCACAGCAGGGGGCCATGTACCAGTTCTGTCTATTTGATTGATGTCACAGAACATAATGGTAGGATGCACCCAGAGACTGTTGTATTTCAGACACAAACAATGCTGAGGTTCCACGTTTTATCTTTCTCTTTGAAGTTTTCTTAAAATATTCCTACGTTTAGTTCAGGTTTTGGGCAAGGAGGTTATGGTTTGGAGGCACCATGAAGAGAAGATGAGAGATCATAACAGCTGTAGACTGTAGTGTATCTACCATATGGCTCTTTTTTTTCCAAACTTCTAAGGTAGACCCTATCATCAGTTCTTAGAAAGAATTGTTCAGTATCGTTGCTGTAAACAAAAGGGACTAGACCAACTGTTAGCACAAATCTAGCTGTATTGTACTGCATTTACAAAGTTTTGGCTTTTGCAGTAACTGAAATGCTAACTGTTGTATAATTGTACTGTAGAATATTGATTATTATAACAACTGTTATGTTATATTTTTGTGTGATACTTCAGTAAGTAACAAGGTTGACATTTTGTTTTTAAATTAACATTGCTTTTTGTTTTCACTACAACAATAGCATCTTTCAAAGAGTTCAATGCCAACCAATACAAGTTTAGACAACAGTGTTGTATGGTGATAGGTGTAAGTGCTATTTGAAAAACAAAATAGGAAAGATGCATTTGAATAGAAGTGAGTGAGTTTGAATTTGTTTGGCGACTCACATGACCTTTTGCTTCTCTTTGGTCTTCCAGGAAATTCAAATACATGCTGCCTCATTTGAATATGGCAAGTGTGTTGGTTTTGACACTTTGGTGTGAATTGTGCCTTGAGGGGAGGGGGGTATGTTATAGATAACAAACAAGACAACCATCTCTAGCAAAACTTCAGATAATATGTGGGGGAAAATTTGAAAATGACCGAGTCTCGTTGGAAATTTGCAGATTATGTGAAAGTGTGATAGTTAAGCTAATTATTACATGTAAGGTATGGTTTTTTTTGGCATACATTCTGAATTGTCATTCTGACACAAGGTTGTCATTGGTATTAACACTTTGGCACCAGTTTTAAAATACCGAGAATACAAAAGAGATCTCTAAATCTAATAACTACAGATGTCAAATCCTTCATACTGTGCAAACTAAGCCAATAGGAGAGGTAACTATCTAGTTGTTTGGTCATTTTACCCAGTCTTTTGTGCTCTGGAATGAGGATAGACGTCTTTGGGGGATTTTTAGGCTCCAGAAATATCCTCACATATTCTTCGTGGATATTTTGATGTATGTTGTTACAAAGGTTGGTTTATGAATAATTGTAGTTATGTCGGACAGGCTTCTTACAGTTGGAGTCTACTGTCTGGCGTTTTGCCTTGAATTCTGTTTTTTGAAGGATTTGATGGAGTAAAAAATGTGCCATTGATAGACATGTATGTTATAGCCGTACCCTCCTTAGTATAAGGGAATAGTTAGGCCGATAGACAATTTTTCTTTCGCAGATAATTCAACTAATCCTCCAGTAATAGTCGGTTTCCTGGCCATTTTTGACTGTCTGGAATTTGCACATGTAGAAGAAGACCACTAACGTATAGGTCAATGCACTTTCAGGTTTTCTTTTGAAAAATGCCAATGTGAACTGAATCGTATGTCGTGTTGATTTTCCTCTAGTTCATTGAATACTGTAAATTCATTTACTTTTTGCAGCAGGAGGAATGAAGAGGCATTTTTTTTAGATTTGTGGCGGAAAGTATCCTGAAGTACTGTAGTCTAACAACAAGAGAGATGTATTTGTAGTGTTATAGATTCAAGCAAGAAAAGTCACTGCCGAAAAATACAAAATACAAGCAAGTTGTAAAAGTTTATAAAGATTTACACAGTTCTTTGTGGTGTCAGACTCAGAGGTGAGCTTCTGCATTTGAATAAGTGATTGACAGGTTGTTGTTGTAACTGACAGCTGAAAGCAGCCCTTGGTTTCCCTTATTAGGACTCCACCAGTGTTGTGCTGGTGGTGTGGCTAAATAGGAACAGTTCCCTCTGCATACTTAGAACATGGCCATCTTTCCTCAGCCAATCAGGAGCGAGTATTTCTTGTGACTATATCCACATAGTATGGTGTCCCTA
The DNA here is from genome assembly GCF_000003815.2 of Branchiostoma floridae. Classification (NCBI taxonomy): domain Eukaryota; kingdom Metazoa; phylum Chordata; class Leptocardii; order Amphioxiformes; family Branchiostomatidae; genus Branchiostoma; species Branchiostoma floridae. Next base: position 24,942,831 of record NC_049984.1, on the reverse strand, counting down.
TGGGTAGGGGTGTACTAAGTAACGAATAAATTGGCTAAGTTGGAGACGCCCACCATTCAACTGAATGGTCTCCCTTGGGGTAGGGGTGTACCAACCAACGAATAAATTGACTAAGTTGGAGACGCCCACCTTTCTCATGCAAATAAAAGCAATTAAAGAATTAACAAAAAGGGAAACAGCAAATCAACCTATGTTACTGAACATCTTTATTCATAACATAAACAAAGGAAATTCTTACGATCATGAAAGAAAGTCAGAAAACCAAGGACGTAACGTCCTTGAGAAAACGAACAAGACAATAATAAAGAGTTTCTTGTAACAAGAAAATGTACAAACAGCGTTACATCAAACTTTCAAAGACATGAAAAATATAACCTCCTTGGTTACATCAAGCTAGGGAACAGGCTCCAAGATAGTAAAGAAAAACTAGTAGAGATGCTACATAAAAACATGCGAGTTAAATTGATCAAAACGATCAATACTTCCATAAACGAGAAACAAACTAAAAATGCAGGAAGATAATGCATGATGTGGTCTACCAGGAACGGGTCAAACTGGGAACAGGACAGCTCATCAGAACGGTTGCTCCAGCAGGGCGAATGAAATGGGGGAGGAGGCAGGAGCGACATCGGCCGGTCTGTCTGGCAAGAACTGGTCGGGATCAAAACTACAGAACAGTTTGGCAGAGATGCCACCATGCTGCAGCAAAACGTTTTACACCAGCTCGAGCTGGAACTCAGACATGTCGGGTTGTGTACGGAACTCGCCTGAACATACTGTGAAAACGGCTGAACATACTCGAGAAAATGGGCCTCCCTGAACATACTCGAGAAAATGGGCCTCCAAGACATGCCACGTCCTGCTCATTTGAGGTCAGGTTGGGAACTGGGATTGATCTGACATACACCCACAGAACAATGGCATTGTGGTGCAAAAAAGTGTTGTAAAACCAGACATGAATTTCACACAAGCCTCATGAGGAAAGGTGTGAGGCGCCATCACCAGGGTCATGAATGGGAAATAGGAGAAGAATATAGCCTGTCTGTTCGCTTGCTAGGAAAACAAACTGCATGTTTCTAATGACTAAAAAAGTGTATTTTGCTTCGTAAAGATGGCCATGTTCTAAGTCAGATAGATCCTGGTAGTGTCCTGACTATGTGGGAATTGGGACCCCTGCCCCC
>NC_049984.1:24922914-24941550 GCF_000003815.2 Branchiostoma floridae | reverse complement strand
GAGCAGTACCAAATCCACATAGTCAGGCCACTCCCATGATCTATCTATTACCAAGCACCCGTTTTGTTTGCTTGTTAAAGAGGCGACAATGGGAAAGTTTATGCGAATTAGGATTTGCGTCCCGCAGAATCAAACAAATGATTTTGCGCATGCCGTCCTCAGGGGAATTGAAGGGTGTTGTTATTCTCTTCATGCTAATACGCTTATCCAAAATGTTACAGTTTTGCTTTATGAATTTTTTATTATCGGAATGACATCACTGTTTCTCATATTCCTTCCAAAGTAAAGTATCAAATTTGCATGAATAAATAAGTTATACTATTGATATGATTAATACGAAGCAGCTGTAGCTATGATAGTTGACGAAAGTAAAAGGAGAATTGTCCCTAGAAAGTTTCGTTTTAGTATTTTTGGTCAACGTTTGTGATTGCCATAATTTACAGTACAGATATTGCCAGAGTTGTTTTGCGAATTTCAAAGAAACAGGTAGAATATATTGTTAGCTTTCTAAGGTGTGTAACCATTAAAATCTTTATTATGCAAAAATTGTAACAGGTAGAATGTATGGTAACTTGTACATGCATGGCAGTTGAATTCTTGCTAATATATAACAGTTTTAACAATGGGGAACAACAAGTATATACCCAGCCATGTGAACATTGCTCGAACAGTGTATCCTGGATCCAGAGACAAAACAAGCCGGAGTTGTCCATCCGTAAGAGACAGTCTGGTCCCCACACAGACACTACAGGATGTTGTGGTGCTTGTATAGAATATCAAACATTCAAACACACACGTGCAACCGTATAATGTTTAAGGAGGTGTAGGTAGCTTTAGATGTTATCGTATCTCTTTAGAAATTATGATTCACTTGATAAATTCTTTTGGCTTTGGGAGGGGGGTGGTTGTCTATTCAAAAATTGGGTTAAGAAATTTGGGGAGACATTAATATGGTCTGATCCTGAAGGAGTAAAAAGAGGGGAAGGTCTAGTGTTGGGTTTTGGTATAGGTCCATTATAATGATAAATCTTGTGAATTTTGCAGTTGAATACTCCATAGGACCATTGGGATTATTCATGTCTCTATGAATTTTCATGCTGGTGCACGTGCAAAGCCAATTGTTGTAAACGGCCAAAAAAAACAAAGTCTCTGGTGGTAGTTTTAATCAAAGTCGGCATCGGAAACACTCACATTTATCATATGACATGTTCTGCAAATTTGTTTAGGCAATCTTCGTCAACGTAAAAGATAGCACTGATGACCTCCCATTATTACACAAAGGAGGATCGTTGGCAGGACATTGATACGGATATACGACCAATGTGTCATGCAAAGTACCCCAGACAATTAGGGATAGTCGTGCCAAACCATGTCTGTGTCGGGGCGTAATAAAGTGACATTGGCCGTGATTGCCTAGCTTGGGCTGTGTCAATTTATATCTCTTGTTCTTGTACATTTTAAAGCATAATCGTATTGCAGAAATTTTAAGATTGGGAAGAAAATTTGAGTCTGAAACTGTATTCATAATTATATCGACTCTCCTCTCTCAATTTTTACACTGGTAGCATATGTGTAGTACAGTGGTAGCAGCCCTGTTTCTGGAACTAGAAGGTATGAGTTCAATTCCGACTATGTCGCTCACTCGAACCGCACGCGAAAGTTTTGCAGTTCCTTATGACGGGACGTTAAGCCATGGTCCATTGACCATTGTGCTTGACAAAACAACAGCTAGGGGAATTTCCCTGGTACAATGAACCTGTAAATACTGTACATAGTGTCTGTCTTCTCTGTCACAACCATTGGAAGAATAGCTCTTTAGTGAGCTTAACTAGTACATGATCACTTTTTTTCTTTCAGGTTTTTGCCGTTTTTTATTATTACATCTTCTAGTTCAGTCTTGATTGTTTTCCTAAACGCAGGAACGGACAAATGAGTTTGCTTGGCCTTATAAATGTGTCATTGAAGCCAAATGGAAAAGGCAGGATAATAGAGCTTAGGACCGCCAGGGGAAATAAAGGTACGGGTTAACGGCGGGGTTGTGCCATGAGTCATGTGACCCGAGGCGGCGGCGGCGGTACTTAGCACGGTAGGAAATCTGGGATCTGATTTTTACACCACACTCACATGCTGTAGCTCTCGCAGATTGCTCCTGAATATTTGATGTCCTGGCTTTGTTACTTACAGTTACATCATCTACTACTAGTCAGGCTTTTAGCTAGGCATGCGTCAACGCGTCATTTAGACGCACTGTCCTAACAAACATAAGAAATCGGACGCAATACTTTTAAGCAAGACGCACTACGGACGCCCAAATTTTTCCCCCCAGCCTCAGTCAGGGCAAACATATTGTAACAGACACAAAAAAATCTTGGCTGAATTCTACAAAATATGCACCTCAAAATGCAGGAAATAGCATTTCAGAGGGTTATGATTTCAAAATTTTCCGGGGGAGGATACCCCCAGACCCCCCTACAATGTTCGCGCCCGCGAGCGCCGCAGATCGCTCTGATTACTTTGGACGCCCTAAAATTAATTCCTAGCTAAAAGCCTGCTACTAGTACGAGTAATCCTTGTTAGAGGGTATACCGTTATGGTCATAGTGTGACGGGCGTTCTGACAGGGCTTTCTCTTGAGCTTTTTTCCGTCCTTCTCATTGTTTCGGAGCCTGTGTTGTTGATTTTTTTTTTGTTCAATCTGTCACGATGATACACTTTCATAAGTATCATATCGTGCAGTGCAGATATTGTGGAAGGACAGAGTTAATTTTTTTTTCTGCCCCAACAAGCAAGCTTCCGTCCTAGGATGGAGGGACGAGTCCTGGAGACCGCAAAGCGTTCTGACTCGTTTACTGTGAAATAACGATCGTCTAATGCTAGAATGACATTATACCGGCTATACAAGTACAGATACAAATACTATATAGTCTAACATGTGGCTTTTTTAATGCAACCAGTGAAATGCTTTCATGTCAGAGCTTATTTTATAAACTTGTAGGATTGCTGGATACATGTACTGTATGTAGACAGGCATGACAACTTGTCACATCACACTGCCATTAAAGCAAGAATAATTTCAAAAGGTCAGATAGGTTTGACGGATCTGGGCTAAAGATGAAAATTGCAGGGTAGGTCCTTTTCATGTTGTCAGTCGGTATGCAAATGAGCTGTGAGAACCGGCAATCCCAGCAGTCCCTTGTAGTGATCTCATCAAAAGGCTGGAGGGTCGAGCGAGCATGCCCTGAGAGAATACATGCAGCTAGATCACAGACTGTCTTGTAGGGCACACACACAAATGTCTGAGCTTCCAACACACTAGAGAAGGATATACAAAGGATATGCGTCGCTGGTTTTATGCATGTGTTTTGTGAACGGTGAAACCATCATGCCAGAAAGAGTGAGTATAAATAATATAATTCCTGTGAGTGTATACTACAGTATAGTGTAAGCATGCTATTAAAGTAAGGAATATGGTGTTTTCAATGTATGGGGTTTGTACTGCATATCATGTAAAATTGCGTAAGTTTCAGGGATCATTTGAAGTAACAGCTTTAGTTCATTAGGAAGAATTCCTGTATAGAGTAAGCATGCGAAAGAGTAGTGTGTTCAGCTTCAATGCATACAGTGTCAATTGTGGGGCTTGCACTATATGTTATGTGCAATCGTATTATACGTTTCAGGGATTTGTGTTGTAACGGCTTCAGTTCATTAGGAAGATTTCATGGTTGGTTGTCACACTGTGTATAATCTAATATTGCCCCAATTTGAGAGACTTGAGTGCTTTCACACCCCTGTGCTAGCCCCACCCCACCCCAGGCTAGCTGCCTGCACCAAACTGTGACATGTTTATTTACCCAGTGAAGCCCCCAGTGTAGTCTGTAGTCTGTTATCCCTGTTCTATCTACAGCCTTGTTTGCATGTCTGGGGTTTACTGTCCAAGGTAATCACCAAATACCCAATGCTCTCCAAGCAGAGGTTAGGCTTCTGTTGTTTTGGATAGCCGTTTTAGCTGTTTTGGGGGTCTTTCTTGTCAGTTTTCATCAGGTTGGTACATGTATGTGACTGAATAGTAAGACTCTTTTTGCACAACCGTTGCTTTATAAAGTTTATTCCCACCGACGCTTCGGTGACGGTCTATCACCCTCCTCAGCACAATTCTGACATTCGGGACAAGATTGCAACACTGCCTAAAACAATCACTGTATATGCGTAACAGTAAATATCGAATGTTTAGGACCACATCTGTAAGCAGCGACACTTATACAGTTGCAGTGCAATATGAACCAGTCAGAATTACTGTTAAAAAAGGTGACAGTCACAGAAACTTTGGTGGAAATAAACCAAGGGTTGTGTAAAAAGACTTTCTTCTTTTGTTTGGCTGGAAACAAGAAACAAAGTTGACAAAACTAGATCAAAACGCAGTCAAAAACAAATGGAAGCCTAACCTCTGCTTGGAGGAGGTTTTATTTCTGTAGGGTGGGGGTCTCCAGGGGTATGTTGGGACAGTCCAATTAGACCACTAATTGCCAAACTTGAGACCTCAAGATTTGCTACTGTTTACATTTTCCATATCTCTTCTGATCTACTGGTGGGATATGTGGCTAATGAGGTTGAAAATAACATGTGAAACTGTTTGTGTTTGGCCAGTCACCTATGTTTGTTATCACTGACCTGAACTAGAATGTGTCTTCTGGATTTGTTACACTTTCTTTGCAAAGGTCATATCATTAGTATGTCTACAAATTTGCAAGCTTTAGCCATTAGGATTTTTCCCTTGGTCTACTGGTATGAAATTTCATACAAAATATCGAGTAGTATCATTTGCTGCCAAAGATTGATGAGAAATAATTAATATTTGCACATATTGTGGCATATTTATCTTGAATGATATATCAGTACTGATATCTGTGGAGTGTCCATAAATACTAGGAAAAAAACTTCCCTCAAAAAAAAAAGAAGAAAATAACGAAAAAATTGTGGAATTCTCTTCACCAATTTGCAAATTTGCTCTTGAGGTGTGTTTCAAGCATTGACATCTGTCAATCATCCATCAAACCTGCCAGGTCCCATGTAGTGTTCTGACCATATTTCACTTGTAGAGGTGACAACTGTTACCAGGTGTAATGACCTATCAGCACCCCCTGCATGGGGTTAGGGTTTGAAGTAGAATTATTTCTTGCAATGGGAAAACCAGACACAATCTCAATTTCATTTTTCTCATATGTTCTTCTTTTCTTCAAATTCATGGTCAGGGTTTGCATATTGTGTTGTTTTTTTTTTCATGAAGTTACAGGACCAATGTTATAGATGTAGCCTGATTAAATCTCGCTTATAGCAGCTGCCCAATATCTGGCCGGCCTCTGTGGGGAGGGGCCAGTTACAGCCCTGGACAGTACATTTTTACAGGAAAGGGTTGCTAGCCCTTCCTCTAACATGGGACCCCCATTTTACATCCCTTCTGAAATACTAGTGCAGCCCTAACCTAGCTCATAGTTAGTAGATGCCCGTAGCAAAGAAAAAGTTACGCTCTGTAAGTGTAACACCAACCCAAAGGCTTGCTACAAATGTTTCTCTCTTCCCTTGTTTTGAAACTTTGGTACCAGGAAAGAAAGGCATATCATCAGGTAGATTAGTAGTCTTTTCAGTTGTCCCAGGTCAGAGGTGGGATCTATTGACACACATGTTTTGTCTAACACTGGCTGGGCTTTCAGAATCCCACACAAAAGACTGAATGAGGTCATTTTAGAGAACTAAAATAGTATTATCTGTCACACAAGTTTAACGTTTTCTACCCAAATGTGCAAGTTCTCAATTTTATAGGTCGTCTGTATAAAAACTCGGAAGTAGATAGTTTATTTTTGTAAGAACTAAAAAGTAAAGCATTGTTCTCTTCTTGTCTTTACCCTGGGAACTTGTCTGTTTCGGCACAGTTGACTGGTTTTCCACAGTATATCATATTTTTAGGTTCCCACAGTCTTTTGTATGGTGGAGACATTAGCACATATCCAGTGTCTGGGTTCGTGGGAAATTTACCCCATTTTTGTCCTACCATTGCAAATGGTGTGAGAGCTTAATTGAAAATTTGAATATTACAAAAAATAGCACCAAAACTACTGGTTTTCCTCCCCACCTTGGTCCCTATGCCTAGTTAGAAATTTTGTTGAAGCTTTAAATGTGTTTGTAGTACAAGCTTCATCAACAGCTATATACCACCCAAAAGTCATGACCGTAGCTCATCATTACAGTTATTTACACAAGATACTTAAAGTGGAAGTTCTGCTGCAGTACCAAGAAAAGCTGCTAGGAGACCCAAAATCTAATCACTTTTTTGATACTTTTTTGATACTATGATAATGATAGGGTAATACTTAACCACTTACCAAGCTTCATGACAATTTGTCCATAGCTTCTCGAGTTATGCAAAATCATACACATACAAAAAATACATACAAATGCTACCAAACCCTATCAAAAACATAGCCTTCTTGGTGAAGGTGTGAAAACTACATGTACATGATGTATACAGTGTCTTCAGTGTACTTCTTGGCTGTACCTACAAGTGTTTCAGATTCTTGGCTGTACCTACAAGTGTTTCAGATTAACCCTGACTTGTCTCCCCACCAACAGCAATGTTTAGATTCTAGAGAAAACCAAACAAACTGAGGTGTCCAACAGTCCTGTAGCTATACACACCCCCTGTCAAAACCTGCTGGGAAACTTGTAAGAGAACACCCCCTCTCTCTTCTTCTCACAAACTTCTCTCAACACCCTGTCCATCATGTAAAGTCCTGGACAGACTCTGAAAAAAAATCGCCTAGAATATGCAGTGTTTTGTTCGATGGTATGCACATTAGTAGACAATTTATGTGGTCTGAGAATAGGTACATGTGCGTTCTGCCAACATTTTGTTTAAAAAGAGGGTTATCAAATTAATTTGGTAGATGGTTATCATATCACTTGTCCTCTCTTCAAAATTAGAATAACAGTTTTTAAACATAGTTTTATTGTTGTTTTGAAGAGCATGAAAGAGTAACTTAGACAATAAGAAATAATTGTTAAAGCGTTCGCTTTGACAGTCTTCTTATAAATAGATTGGGAAGCCTTATAGCATGATATGACATTCTGCTACTGAAAATACCGTCTTTTTCGTTTGTTGCGAATATGGTAGATTCTTTGCTGTATTTAAAAGAACCTGGAAAAGTTTTGGGGGTCAGAGGTCACGTACTTGCCAACAATAGGTTCCATCTTAAAACCCTGACTACTTGAAATACAGCTTGTCAAAACAAGATGTCCTAAGCTCTTTTTTTCTTCAAATATTGGGTGTTAGGGATCCTAATAAGAAACATGATATAGGTGTCTAGTATTAGTTGATACAGAGTGCTATAGATAGAATTTTCACATCTGGATGTTAGCGGACTAATCTAAACCTGGTCTGTAACATGTTTATGTAACTTACAAATGTCAGAGTTGAGGGTATGTTGTTCATTTCACACTTCGCCAAACAGCGTTGTTCGAAAACTGCACGTAAATAACGCAGTGTTGTATTTTGCTTCCAACTTCATGACAACATTTGGGTATGGGTAAAAAGTTGTCAAGATATTGTACCTACATGTATTTACAAGGTGTTTAAACAGTTTGGATAGCGAATGGGCCACCAAAGTTGTTGTTGTAAGTGAAATTGTATCCTTCGGTTACACGTGACCCAACGATAATTGTTTAAATGATGTCATGGCTTGAAAATTTACCTGTTACCCCTTTTAGCTAACGACTTGACTTTCCAACAAAGCTGTGCGCATTCCATACCGATCGCGTTGTCGTCAACTTGTGTATTAAGTGTCGGATGGCGAGCTTGCTGAGATCAAATTAGTGGAACCAGAGCAAGCACTAGTTAGCCCCTGTCAGTTGTGTTATACTTTCTATTGTTCCAGACTTCTGAGTGTAGCAGCCTTAGGCCGCACCAATTTAATTCCTTGGTTCATGGATTCGCTCGCTCCTATTTTTTGGGAAAAAAAATAAAAATAAAAATTACCACTCAGCAAATTTTCACCATTAATGAAACCATTCACCAACTTTCTGGTGTAGCAAACTGGCCTTTATATTAGAAGCTCCTTTAATTGTGGGTACAGGTGCTGTTACTGTACAATAATAGTACTAGTGTTTTTGTACTTTTTTCAAGCCGAAAACTTTTTTTCTTTATGTTTTGGATTAGCCGTTACCTTTACCCCAACCATTTAACAATTTTTATTTTTATTTCGCCCTCTCGCTCCATATTTTTTATGAAAAAATCCGTGAACCAAGAAATTAAATTGGTGTGGCCTTATGAGAACATGTTGACAAGTTATCGGTCTTCTGTCTAACCTACATTCCACTAGCATTTCTGGTCTTTCATGTTTGTCATACCCTTCACATATCTTGTTTTCCGGTCACAAGATTTAAAGAAAAACACAAATTACTGACTCCAGATTTTTATAAAAACGTCAAACGTAAATCATTATTTATATCTGTACTACAAATGTAGTTCTGCTATCATTATGAGTGTTTATAATGAATATGGATTACTGAATCTATGAGTAGTTCCATCAGGTTGGTAAGTCACTGAACAACAAGATTCTGTCTGTCACCTTCTTCAGGGCAATTCTGACTGGTTCACATTGTACTGCAGCATAGGTGGCGCTGCTTATATATGTGGTCCCAAACACTAAGTTTTAACATATCCTATCGTCAAGTTTATGTATGGGAAATTCTTAAGCTGTAACCTAAATCAGTTGCTTTTAAAAACGGTATTTAGCATTTAGGAATATCAAGTTGACGGACTGTAGTTTCAGACTGCATTATTATCAAAATATTGAAATTCGAAACCACTGTTCGTTCGTAGACTTGATACCCCAAAATTCAACGTTTTAACTAAACAACGGATAAAGGTTACCCTGCGGATAAAGGTGAACTAGCGTTAAGTTCTTGTATTCTTCTGTCCACTACCGGTTCTAAGTTTTAGGATTGGAAATATTTCGTCACCAGGTATGTAAGTGTACAGTACACATGAGGGTCTGCATGCCTTTTTCCGTTAAGCGTTACGAGCCATTTTAATTCACCGTTAATCGTTACCGACCCGCTCTAATTCAACGTTAATCGTTATCGGTATATTCTTCGTGAAGCGTTATTGGTCGTTTTAATTCAACGTTAATCGTTATTTGTTATCCCGAATTCACCGTTAAGCGTTACCAAGAAATTCTTCGTAACCCGTTATACTATACACACGAAGTCAAATGCCAGATAGAACCCCTGAAAATGTAGGAAATTGCGTTTCAAAGGGTCCAGATTTCAAAATTTCTCCGAGCCTCCCGGCCTTCGGCTCTGAACATGGTAAATTATGTTGCGGAAGCGTCGCCCTCAAAACTTTATCACTCATACAGATTTCAGTGTCAAACATAGCTTAGTTTCGGGCAAAAAGTTCTCCTAGAATGCAGAAAATGAGGTAGAATGCAGAAAATGAGGCTTGCGCCTTTGGCGCTCACGACGACATGGCGAAAATATGTTAGGGGCGTGGGTTTTCGCACACACAAAAAAAACTTTTCTCTCTAATAAAATGTCATTTGATTTAGCTTCGTCTTACGGCAAAATCTGCCCTTCAAAATGCAGTAAATGGCGTTTCAGACGGTCCAGATTTTGAAATTTTCCCGGACTTACATTGCAACGTCTCGTGCCTTCCGAGCTCGAAATGGTAAAAATATGTCGGGCTCTGGGGGTGGAGGCCAAAGCTACGAGTATAAATTTGATGAAAATGTCAAAATCAACGTAGCTTAGTCGGTCGAAAATTTGCTAAAAAATGCAGGAAATAGCATTTAAGGGGGTCTTGATTTTTAAAAATTTTCCGGGGAAGCATCCCCCAGACCCCCATGGAATGCGTCGCGCAATCGGCGCTCCATGTGCTGAAACAATAGTTCAATCCCTCCATACGAAATTTGCTGCCGCCGTCTTTGTGGCGGGCCGGGAACTCTGCCTCCGTCCATTTACAGATGTCATGAACATTGTCCCTGTTATTCCTCCGGGTTCTGGGCACCTTTTGCTTCTCACAATGTATTTTCACCCATTGATATAACTACTCTAGCGTTGTATGAATAGGAATGCAAGTCAATGCTACTGTTATGCTTTGTAACTCATTCTGAATTTACCGTTAAGCGTTACCGGGCCTCCTGAATTTACCGTTAAGCGTTACCGGGCCTCCTGAATTCACCGTTAAGCGTTACCAAGACCCCCCCATGCAGACCCTCACACATATCTACAATTTCATCTAAGCTTCTAAGAAATGGAACAACAGGCTGCAATCATTTGTGGGTAGGGAAACAGGAGCCAAACAAAATGTGACCTCCCCGACACTGTAGTGTTACTCCAGACATTCCTTCAGCACAAGCAGAGATTACCTTACAAGGGACCCAAACTGGAGGTTGCCATTTGAACCATGTAAAGGTCACCTCAGCTGTAACCAGTTACTGTAAATGCATTTAAGTTTGCGGGGATTTAATTTCGCAGTAGCAGGAAAAAGGACTTTACGGTAGCACCATGCACTGTAGTCTCTCACTTCCTTGGAAAAATGTTTGCGGTGGTTTTAAGTTTGTAGTGAAGCGGTCACCGCGAAAACTGCGAACATTAAACCACCGCGAAAGTTTCTGCATTTACAGTAGGCTCTGTGCAGACAAGTATGGCGGGGTAGTGACTTCTGTATGTGTGAAATGTTGATTGGCCCTGGGGCATTTGCACCCCTTCTAGTTGAACTCTTCACCGCATAGGACGGCAAAGGTGGCATGTGTAGTCTATTGGTTAGCGGCCCTGCCTCTTGAACTAGAAGCTTTGAGTTTGGTTTCAGTTGTGTCGCTCACCCGACTTGCACGCTACGGGAAAGGGCTGTAGTCCTAAGGACGGGACGTCAAACCTTGGTCCACTGTTCATTGTGCTTGTCAAAAGAGCTAGGGAACTTCCCTGTTCAGTGAATCTGTAAATACTGCACATACTGTATGTAGTGTCTGTCCCCTCTGTCAGGACCAGTGGAAGAATAGCTCTTCTGTGCAATTTCGGCTTTTTTCAAGGTAGAATGAGCCACACAAACACACAAACAATGCCCAAACATAACGCTAGTTCACCTTTATTCGCAGGGTAACCCATATCCGTTGTACCTAAAACAGGGTACTTAGGGATATCACGTTGATGGACGGTAGTTTTGAATTACATTTTTTTTTATATAATTCAAGACCACCGTCAATCGACTAGACATCCTGAAATACCCCGGTGTTAGATACAACGGATAAAAGTTACCCAGTGAATAAAGGTAAACTAGCGTTAACCTTCTTGGCAAAAGTAAAATGAATATAAACACATGAAAGCAACAAAGGTACAAAAATCATTATCTGCTAGTCAAGTTCAACTGCACTCACTCTTCTTGTCAGACTAGTAGGTCTTAACTCCAGGTACCACACCCAAGAGCCTTTTGTGTGACCTTGGTAAAGTCTGACATTGTCTGACCCCACACCAAGGAGCTTATAATGGATTGGACACAACTTTGCAATCAGACTGGGTTGGGCTTTCCTTTCCGATTTCTTTCCTGGTGTAATTTGAATGTCACACCCACCAGGCTGCTAGCTTACATGTGGAGTTTATAAAGAGATGGAGGAATCCAGGGGTTGTGTCAGTGACACCATGAACTTGGTGGTCTTTGTGTCAGGGTCAAAGTTTACCTCCAGCAAATAGGTTTTGGCTCAATGGTATTTTGTCCTACTTGGGCAGTGATAATGTTTCAGGTGGTATGATAACTTGGGTTATCACAAGGGCTTTTATAGAATAGAACATAATAGTTTTCTTTTACACAACCAGTTTTTTCTCACCTGCTGACGTTTCGATGTCTGTCAGACATCTTCCTCAGAGCTTCTCACTGGAGTTCTGCTTCTCGCCGCTACATTTAGCCTATACAGGTGGCGCTTCTATCGATTAATCTGAATACACGCAATCGGTAATCCGAATACTGGGTTTGAACGTTGAAATTGTTGAATTTATATTGATGTTTGTATTTGAATAGAGGAAAGCAATACCTAAAGTTTATTTAAATTTGTGTTCCCTCTGTAGAATGTCCTTGCCAAGGCGCTGTATGACAACATCCCCGAGACTCCCGACGAGCTGGGCTTCCGGAAGGGCGACATCGTGACTGTCCTGGAACAGAACACCCAGGGCCTGGAGGGATGGTGGCTCTGCTCGCTCCACGGGCGCCAGGGCATCGCCCCCGGCAACCGGATGAAGCTCCTGGCGGGGATGTACGACAAGCCGTTCTCTCCCACCCCCCAGGGGGGGCAGCCGCAGCAACAGCCGCTGTACCAGACGCCAGCAAAGGCAGCAGGATACCAAGTGCCCCCCTCCCACCAGTACCAGTCCCCTCCCTCCCACCAACCGTTATACAAGGTCCCCAGCTCAGGGGGTAGCTACTCCACTCCCTCCCCCTTCACCCCATACTCCACCCCCTCCCCCCACTCAGTATACAATGTGCCGACATCCCACGGCGGGTTTGCCTCCACGTACCAGGTTCCGCCGAGCTCGTCCGGTTACCAGGTCCCGCCGGCGCTGACCACGTCGCCGGGGTACGGTTACCCGGCACAGCAGACCAGCCCGGGTTACCAGGTCCTGCCTGCTGCAGTCAGGGAACAGAACTACCAAGTCCCACCCTCGCTACAGAGGCAGAGAAACTCCGCCACCAACATTAGTACAAACAAGGTGAGATACAAATGTACACATTTATTTTGTATTATTAAATTTGTAAGAGGACTGTATCCCCCTCTTTTTTGTGAAACTCCCCTGCAGTTCCAAGGAAAGCAGCTAGAGGGCCCAAACTTATGTCGCTTCTTCCAGACCTTGAGAGCTGTCTATCAAGAAAATATCGTGACCGCAGCTTGTAAAACATGCAAGATATTAAGACCAGAAGTTCTACTGCAATACCACAGAGAGCTGCTAGAGGGCCCATAACCAACTCGTCTATTCCTTTTGCCAACCTCCACCAACTTACCAAGTATCATAAAGATCCATCCACAATTTCTTGAGTCATGCTATCTACAAACAAATGCACCCTAAAACATAACCTTCTTGGTGAAAAAAACATCAGAAGTCCATCCCTGCTAAATGACTAGATCAGGGAGCAGGGAAGATAAAAGGCCTGTCTGTGCCAGTGTTAATGGAATCTGTTAAGGCCCTGGTATGAAGAATGGGAAAATCAATTTTTACCGGACCCAATCGATCAGAGACAGGTGGAAGGGTTTGAACCTCTGACACTGCTAACACTTGTCTCCCAACATGGCACCAGTAAGGCCATACTAAATTATATATGTGATCCTGGTCTTTTGAAGGAAAAACATTAAGCAAGAAGATAAAAACAATCATTTACTGTATGGATTTTGCAGCTGGGGAAAATTTTGTCCATTTCATCCTCTGTGACGGACAAAAATATTATAGAAAAAAAATGAAATTTTGCAAAGATCTCCATAATTTAGCACAGATGCCATTGAATCAAGCTGAGTCTACTCTACCAGCAAAATTTGCCCCTCAAAATGCAGGAAATAGTGTCGCAAAGGTTTTAAAATTCAAAATTATCCCAGACCCCCTCGGATCGTTGCGCCTTCCTCGCTTGACAGGATTTCCATTAAAAATCCGGGGGACGAAAAAAAAATTTCAGGCTGGCTAGAGCGCTGGCCCGTTGACAGAGATGGATCGGCGCTGGTTACCGCAAATTGAAAAGTGAATTAAGTCGGACGGATGTTGACTGATCAGGAATTAGCGGAGATGATAGCGATTGATTTTTACTCACCTTCCCCGTCCCCTCTAATACAGAGTACACGTGCTCAATAAAAAACACTCCAAAAGGCTGTTGTATATCGCACAGCTCAAGTGAGAGTAATAGATTTTTAGGATCAAGAGAACAAGATTGATGCAAGAGGAAGGTGTGTGAAAAATTAGTGGAAAGATAGAGGAAAATCGACAGGAAGTAAAAAAAAAAAGGCATGTAAATTAATGGATTGTACCACACTGGCATCAAGATGGGGGTGTCCTTCTGTACTATTACATTACTAAGAAGTGTGAAGATGTGTAAAAAGATCAAATCGTTCAAATCAAAAGATAGAGGAATATCAACAGCAGGTAGAAGAAATGGTATCTAAATCAATGGATTGTACCACATTAGCATCAAGATGGGGGTGTCCATCTGTACTATTACATTACTCAGAAATATAAAAAAAGGCTTAAAAATACTGCTATGGTATAAAAAATCAACTTTCATCATCTGAAGTAATGGACTGTACTACACTGCCATAAATATGGGGGTGTCTTTCTGTGATATGACATTACTTAGAAGTAAAGCATCAAGACCATGCTAGCTGCATACATGCCCCAAATCCTACAAATGTATCAAAGGGATCTTGAATTATAGCTGTGAACACACAGACACAATCAATTGCAGTACCCCCCCCCCCCCCCCCCCCGGAGATTGACACTCAAGGAGTTAATGAAGAAATCTAATGATGTCTAAAACGGTGATTTACATTAAAGTTTCATAAACCATTTAGAAGAAATATCGTAATCTTAAGCTGCATGTATTCTCATTTAGAATTTATAGAATCAGGACAAGATACTGCAAAATAATTACATGTAGTACTATATCAGCCGTGAACATAATGTCTCATTTGGAGTTCACTCCACTGTTATCAAGAGTAATAGAGTAATGGACATGCGGAGAAGAATAGGGAAACTGGAGACAAATTAGTTATTTCCTTACCATTGGCTGTGGTGAATGTCCAAGTTAATTAGGTTAACTTAGATAGGTTCACACAGTGCTTGAAGTCAATGTACAAGTCAATAGGAAAGCCACCAGGCAGGGCCTAATGGAGTTTCCAATACTGGCTTACACTGAAAACACCCATTTACAAGTTGTGGATTTAGGGGAGGGCCTCAGTAAAATCATTCTTCATCAATTGGGCCTCAGATTTGTTACGGTGGGGAAGTTGTTTGACAAAGTTGTTTTGTTTCCCATGTACATGTAATTGAAAAATTTAACGTCGAGATAGATTTACAAAGAAAGGTATTGCAGCGATTGAAGCATATTATTGATCTCATTGTTGGGCCCCCTTTTGTCACAAGTACTTTGAAACCAAGGAAATTCCTGGAAATATTTGCAGGAATTATTTGCATCTGTGTCGTGACTCTAGTGCAGTGTAGTACTTGCTGAATGCTGCAGTATTTAAAAGAGTTACTGTACAACGGAAAATGTTTGCAAGGATTTGATTTTACAGTCGGCAGTTTTGGTGGTAGGTGGTAGGCAGGCCAAAGACAGAGCTGCAAAAACTGCAATACCGCAGACATTTCCACATTTGCAGTGTAACTGAGTGCCTACAATTTGGTTTTCTGTCATACAAATTGATGTGCACAATAAATACATACAACCACACCTCTGTCAAAGGAGAATTGTGTTCCAGCAAATGTCATCAGAAGAGGGGGAGGGGGGCAGCACAATTTATGTGCCATATCCTCCTCCTTGACACACCTCATGTCCAGTTGTCAGTCACCAAACAATTGTAATAAATCTTTAGGCATTCTCCAAACCTGTGTTACCCGGTATAAGAACAGTGCGGGCCATTTAGTACCATCAAGGTATCAAGGTATTTAGTTTCCAGGTCGTCTCCCTTGACCTATAGTTTGTTTGTTTTGCTGGTAAAATATGGTCCTGTTGAGACCAAAGCCAAGGTTAGGTGGTTGAGAACAGGGTGGCCCTGACTGTGTGTAGGGGGACATGTGACAGGACATGGCAGTGACATATGTAGGAGATGACAGGAAGGGGCATTAAAGGGGTCATACAAATATATTTGTCAGTTTCAAGTAAGTAGCCTGGTTAGGCCTAGAAAAATTATACATGATAGATACATTTATTCTTTATGAATGAAATTAACAAAAATCGAAATCCTTCATTACATAGGACAAGCAGTGTTTTTACTTCAATAGGAAGCAGGCTGAAGAAAAATTCTAACTTTAAGCTATTCAACTCCACTGGCCATCCCCAAAACAGTCTAGGTTTTTTTTCTGGGGTTGGTAGGGAAACAGGAAAAACAATATTTTTTTCCTAGGCCTTATACTACAGTACCATATGCACCAGTGCACTTGAGACTTTATTAGATTAAATCAGCATTAAATTGAGAGGATATCAAGATTAATAAAAAAAATTAGTGACTACCCACAAAAAAATGGTGCAGTATCATATATCTCATAATACAAGATCATGATTCATTTATCCAGTGTGAATTGTTTCAAATTTAAATGAGATCCTTGCAAATAAATAATCTACTCTGGCACCCCTATGGTACAAATACATTATTCAAGAAGAAGAAAAACTCAGTAGTGGACTGTTTCTTTGACAGGGTCTGTCTGAACTAACATAAGTGTGATTGAAAAGGGGTATATTTTTTGTCCTGTCTTTGTTATTGCTACAAGACCGATATAGCAAGCTATGCCACTCATTTGTGCTGTCTAAACGGGGGATGTATTTGAAGCCACGAAATCCAGTCAACTGTGTACGTTCTGTCGTGCGGATATACCAGGGTTGAAAGCATCCAGTGGGTCTGGGGGTCCTAAGAAAAGAAGGCTGCAGTCATGGGTTACTAGTTTAGGTTAGGACAGATATAACAGTCAATAGGTGTGTGACCTATGTCTGAAACACTGTTACAATACTGTATCTACAAGGAAGGTCTAAATTTAGTACAGCCTTGCTTTCCATGGTTTTGGGTCGCTGGGATGTCCCTGTAGCTCAACTGGTAGCAGCCTCACTGTTAAGCTCTTTGTTCCAGTTAGTTGGTAACTCCAGGAGACCCTGGTTCAAATCCTGGGTAGGGCATCTCAGTTGGGCTGTACATGTCTTTTAGAAGGGACTTAGAAAATGGGGGTCTTGTGTTCTAAGAGGTGTTGCATGAAGGGCTAGCAACCCGTCTCTGTAAAAATATACCCTGCAACTGAAACAGCAAGGAAACTTGCTGCGCTATGTGACACTAGGCACTACATGTACAACAGTTTGAACCAACATGGGAGCCCCAGTAAACTATTGAAACAGGATGCCGCACTAGCCACTGCAGGGTACAGTAGTACTGTATTTTCTCGTATAATAAATTACGCACCCCTAATTTTGGGCAAGTCACTGACAGATCTGTGGGACTGAAAATTAAAATGGAAAAGACATTGTACTGGATGAATAAATTCAAATTTATTATGCTTTCCCCAGGTTATTGTGCATAAAATAACTTGGGGTTACGCTGTCATGGTAACCTTTTCATTGTAAAATTGTGAACTGCCTACTGCAACTTTCAATTTTTAAAAGTTCAGTGTGTACTTTATTTGAGAAAATACTGTAGTGTGTCACTAGCCATAGCGACCTCACCACACTGTGACCTCACCACACAGTGACCTCACCACCCAGAGCCCACCTTGGTGACCACCACAGCAGGCGCTGTCAGTCCCCCCTGACTCACTGGTGCCAGTCTGTCTGTCCTCTAGTCTACCAGGGGTCCCCAGTCTCCTCTCTATTCACCAACATTTGGGCGGGTCAGAAATGAAAATTTTCTCATGCCCTATACTGACCAGGACCTTGTAGAAATCTAAAAATCCCTGATCCTGAATTTTCTCCACAATGTTAAAAAGTGTGTGGAGCAACACTATTTCCCCCTAGAAATTGTCTTGTCCAATGTTCTAACTGTTGTTTAGCCCAACACTATGCAGGTTTATATGACATAAGAATCGTATAGATAGAATGCCTTTTTTTGTCAAATATGTTTTTTGGCCACACACCAATTTTATTTGTTGTTTCTCAGATTTCCCGGCCGTATTTTTTTTTATTTGAAAAAAAAAAAAATTTTTCAAATTGATGGTCACACCTCAATCAATCAATCGTTCGCATGATCAGGTGTTGATGCGTGGCGGCTACAGACAGTTCAGACAGTTCTCGCCACGTTGTTGACAAAATTTTACAGCCTGTCCTTTCTGAAATTAACCATAGGCCTCAAATTCCAGTAGCTGAACGTGTCTATTTTGGATGCTACCAGGGAACCCCTAAATTAGCTGTATCTTGAGCAAGCCCCTCGATCTCTCCTACCCCTGACTTTTTGCAAAATTTGTTTTTCTATTTTTTTTTTTTTTTCGACCGACCAACCCAACTTTTTTCTGAAAAAATTCGAGAAGCAACACATGAAATTGGTGTGGCCTTACCAGTAATTTAGTAAGTTTGGATATGAGGAGCAGATTAGATTTTCCAAATCTGAGTGTGCAGAACAAATGTTATGATTGATAGCATGTTCATCTATATCTGTCATTTTCAAAAGGCTATTACCGGGTGTAATTTGTGCAGTGTCACAAAGATAGTGACCAGTTAATGGTTGTGACTATTTTTCATAATTGTTCCCTGCCCTGATTTCAAATTTTCTCCGGACCCCTTGCCCTCTGTAAAAATTATAACCAGTGGCTGCAGCCCAGTTTGCAATGAAAGAAATGAAGACCTTTTGTGACTGTAGTTTTGTGTTCTGAGGTTTTGTATTAGTGTGACTGCATGTAGATTGATTCCAATACATCGGTGCTATCCTCT
>NC_049984.1:24913334-24921671 GCF_000003815.2 Branchiostoma floridae | reverse complement strand
GAACTTAACTCTTTTATTGTGACGTAATACTTGACACTGGAATGTCTTCGAACGTGAAACGTTCGTTACGCATCCTAGCACATACCACGATAGGTTAAGTTCGGATTGCACTGACTCTGCGTAGTTCATAGGGCACTGATAGTATTCATTTCATTTTGTACTGACAAAGACGACAGATGGTCGTTGAAACGTTAACGGAAGAATCAAAGAAAACTTTGCTCAAATAACAACTGCTGTCTTTTGTTTGAAGAATACCAATGTCAGTTCCACAGTCAAAACAGGATTCAAGCCAGCCACAACACACAAATATGAAAGGAACATGTATAGTTTTGACATGTTTTCTAAATACTAGATCCTAATATGTGTCTTTGCCCTATGAAACCAACAAGGATATTGGAAAAGGTTATCGTACGCACGGATTTGAAAGAAAAAAAGGTATTTTGTTACAGGTGTTAGTTACTTGTTTGTGTTGCCTCAGGTGTATGGCATACTTCGCTAACTCTGTAGACATTCTCCAAACCATTGCTTTAGAACAACAGCAATGATCCGTTGCCGATTGGAGGCAATACAAAATCACCGATCTGTGTCATTCTGTGATACACCCAAAGGAACTTTTCTCACACTTGTAGATCAATAATGTGGGCAGGAGAAATTCCTTGAAGTGAATGGAGATTTCTTGAGTATGCTTTAGAGGTTTGATGGTATTTTCCCAGGTACATCTGTACACTGGGTGCGGAAACGGGGTCCAATGTACACTGTTGACACAACACATACTTGAAACATACTGTACAAACAGGCCGCCACTTAGGTGTATCTTCCCTTTCTTCACCCAAGATGTGGTTTCGGAAGGAATTCTCGTGTTTGCCTTCTTACGCTGTTTACCGTAGTTTTTCTGGTCGCCTCTTTTTCTGTCCTCCGTCACCTTGAATACTTCCTGTTAAACACAGGAAGACGGGACGGACGTCAAATGTGTTTGGCAACCAAATTCTTTTTGACGAAGATCATCGATGGTGTAGCCTGGTTTAAAAGCTGTATAATTGGGCTGTATAGAAGGGGTGACGCTAATTAGCAGTCCTAAAGCAATTATGCCCGCAAATGGAGCGTAATTGATGACTGAGGAGAAGCCAGGTGTTTTATCAGAACAGTAACAGTCCCACTTCTGGGCAGTGGTTCGGCTTAATTTAAACTGGAGGAAAATCTTGAAGAAACAGAAATATCCGTCTCATTTTATCAATCGTACACACCTACATGTTTGTTGTACAGGTAACCAAATCATATTTCCATCTGGGCATACAATTATTCAAATCGAAAAACTGGAGTCTTTTTATAGACTTCCTCGAGAACTAACGTGCTTTGAAGAGTTAAAGTATAGTATTTCTACACTGTCATGGACTCATGTCAGGCACCCCAATTACGATGTTGAGTGATATACAGGTGTTTGACCATTTTGACCAGCAGTAAAGAACGAAGACTTAAATTAACATCGTAAGATTGGGCAAATACCTTAAAGTGTTAAAGCATTGTGAAAAGTTGCATTAAAGACACATCAAGATAATTTCAAAGCCGTTAGAAAATAATCTTAAAGCTGTTACAGCCATAAACGACTGTCGTTAAAATTGTGACAGCGTATAGAAGTCCCATTGTGAGTCGTCGAATCTTATTATCCTACGGAATGTTCGTAATGATAGGCTATGATAAAGAAGGTGGAGCTTTGATATAAGGTGTCACCAAACAATACCCAGATTTGTCGGACTAACTACTACCTTGGAACACTGTCCTTTTCTGAGTGGTCAGCCGGGTTTTGAAAGATGACCTGTATGTGGAAGAATGTAGGTAATGACGGGGTAGGAGCGCTTGTAGGTAGTGGTTATCGCAAGTTTGCCCAAATGAGTGGTTTATGGAAGGCAGCTGGCCTCCATAGGAAATCCTGACCACTTTTCACTTCTTCCTTATTGCCTATCATAGGCACTACTTACAGTAATAGAATTCTGAACAATAAACAAGTAAAGAACAACAAGTTAAGAGCAATAAAGAAATCATGCCCCACATTATAGTCTCAAGAGAGAACAATGAACTAAACATAAATTTTTCCAACTTTGTCTGTTGAACACCTTGATTTCAGGGTTCCAAGAGTCCCCAAACCCCCATATTTTTCCCAACTACATGTATTTCTGTACCTACATTGTGGTTGTGTGTTGCAGTTTCGGGAAAATCTGTGTACTTTAATTGAATTCGTTTCCATCATTGTTTTTGTTGTCCTCTCTCGGAAAAAATGATAATCCAATAGAGTGAACTTGCAAATGTGCATATTCTTGGAACTTAAGTTTTGCTGTAGATTACATCAAGTGCAATCTTTTGCTGACCTTTAACCTCTCTGTTGACCCAGGTGGTGACCCCCAGACGAGTAGGACAGGTGTACCACTACGAGTCTCCGACCAAACTGGAGCAGGAGACCTACGACACCCCTCCCCAGCGCAGCCAACAGGCCGCTCTCCACAACAGGCAACACTCCGGGGGCCCGCAGGAGTTCTACGACACCCTGCCCAAGAGAGAGCAGAGGCCCGACATCTACGACAGCCCCTCCAAGATGTCCTCCAAGCCGCCTTCGGAGACGTACAATTCGCCGCGATCCAACAGATCGAGCATGGAGATCTTAGACACGTACGACATGCCAAAGTCCAACAGATCCAGTATGGAGATATTAGACGTTTATGACATTCCCAAGTCGGATAAGCTGGCGTTCGAGCCGACTGAAGTGTACGACGTTCCCAAGTCTACGCTAGGCGGCAGTGAACTCGGCATGACGTACGACACTCCGCCCCGACTGAAGCGAACCCAACGGCTTCCGAGCGACCTAGAATATGATGTGCCAGACTCTCCGAAGAAGAAATCGATGGATCCAGAGGAGGTTTATGACAAGCCTCCCCCTCCTAAGGAGGCGTATCCGCAAGATGTGTACGATATTCCAATGAACAACGCGCCTGCCGAGATCTATGACGTTCCCAGCAAGGACGCGGGAGTCAAAGTCATGGCTGTTCCACCGCAAAAGGCGGGACACACGGAGGATGACTATGACGATTACGTGTACGACGTTCCACCGCAGGTGTCGCGAGATCAGCCAAACGGTACGACGACTTTCACAAGCTCCCGGCGCTCCCTTGATGAGGTGGACAGCGGTTTCAACAGGCTATCGGTTTCAACGACATCGTCTACATCATCCGAGTCTCTTACCATGATACCGCCTGGTAAGGAACTGAACCTTGACCTGCACGCTGCCATGGACTTGTTGGGAAAGCTTCAGAGCGAAGTCGACTACGCGGTCTCGCGATTGCTCAGCTTCGTCAACAAGGACTGGCGCAAGAAAGAAAGTATGGAGAAGAACGGCGCGGAGGTCAAGACAAACTGCCTAAAGGTCAAGATGGCGTTAGGAGAGTTCATTGAGTTCGCACACGGTGCTATTGCCAACTCCATGAAGGCAGCTGACCGAAGCCTGCACAAGAAGTTGTCGCGGCATCTCATGCCTCTGCAGGACACGCACGACGCTCTCGTGAAGACAAGCAAGGCCCTCGAGGCTAACGATTGGTCGATGGACTGTATGGTTAAGAACCAGATCACGACGGTGCCGGACGACTTGGACCAGTTTGTGTCAGCGTCCCGCGGCGTGCCAGAAGACGTGAAGCAGCTTGCGTCCTTCATTCACGGGAATTCGCTCCTCTTGTTCAAACGTGCCAAGACGGTGGCAGAAATGGCGAAACAGCAGGGTTCTCCCCCGCTATCTCCCGATGCGGACAAGCCAGCTCTCAAACCGAAGCCGGTGTGGCTGAAGAGAGGGGACAGTGCCGACGGGGAAACATCATCGAAACCCACCAGAGAAAGTTCAAAGAAAGAAGTCCAGTCTCGCCCCCTCCCTGCGCCGCCGCCTCAAGAGAAGAGCTCAGACAACGACTCGTGCATCGCCGACACCGAGGAGGAAGAAAACCTGTACGAAAACGACAGCAAAGACTGGATGGAGGATTACGACTACGTCCACCTGCAGGAAAAGGAGGCCTTCGAACGTCAGCAGCGCAAACTGCTGGAGCATCAGAGGGTGGAGAAGGAAAACATGGAGAAAGACCAAGTCCACCAGTTTGAGAAACTTGAGCAGGAAGTATCCAGGCCTGTGGAGTCCCACATGAATAATTGGACACCCCCAGCCAACCTGGGGCCCACGCGACTCTGCCGCACAGACAAAGAACTCCTCGTGTTCTACAGCCAACAGATGAACTCTCACGTGACAACGCTACTGAACGCCATCGACGCGTTCTTCACGTGCGTGGAGAGAAGCGAGTCGCCCAAGATTTTTGTTGCACACAGCAAGTTTGTCATCCTGGCGGCACACAAGCTGGTTTTCGTGGGGGACACTCTATTCCGTTCCGTGGAACACAATGACATTCGCAATAAGATCATGCACTGCAGCAACTTGCTGTGCGACACGTTGAAGATGGTGGTCGGCGCTACGAAAACGGCGGCACTACAGTACCCATCGGTCGCAGCCCTACAGGATATGGTAGATCGCGTGACGGAAATTTCTCACGCGTCACAACAACTAAACATTACAGTTGGCCAGGCAGCCACATTGTAGCCTAGCTAGCGTAAGCCTGTACAGTACTTACAAAAATATTGCTGTGTAAATGGGACACGTTTCCCAGATATTATCCACAATGAAAATGGTATTTACTTACCAAGAATTTTGTGAAGGGTAAAAAAAATGTACATAGGAGAGATCACGCTCAAGCTTAAAAGTTGCATTTGAACATGTTGTGCTCTATCTTTGTTTTGTGAGAAAGAGAAAATTTATTGAAAGAAATGTATGTTTTGTGCAAAAATACTACTTATGATACAAGGATGATCATGAAAGTATAAGAACACGTTCAAATTGGAATATAGAACCTAAGTACTTAACTAATCTAGACTATTTTTGAGGAAGAAAAAGGTGTGAAAGCAGAGAGTTTGTATCGGAAAAAAAATTACCAGATTTGTGGTTGCATTTTGAGAGTTTGAGATAAGATGCAATATTGAGAAGTTTTTGGCAATGCCAATGGGGCAAAGCCATTTAATTGAAAGTCTTTGAGATCTAGGCATAGGGTAAGCCAAGATTGCAATGTAATTCTTTAATGATTATGAATGTTTGTAAATCAGTGTATATATAAGCCTAACACAGTTATGTTGAAGTTTTCCTTTTGTTTTTTGCATCACTTAAAGTTTCCACTTTAAAAGAGAAAGCACAGAAGAACCATGAGATTCTTAAGGTGTCAGAACTTAAAATCTCAGAACTTAACGCATCTTAGCACTGTACAGACGATCTCTAAAAGACTAAAGCACTGTATGCCATCTGTGGAGAGAATGAAACTAAGGTACTTTTTTCCGTGCCAGGCAGTCTCTTGTAGAAAGAGCTTTGATTAACGGAGCTTACAACGAAGTGGCTATCGATGTAATCCAGAGGGGTACATGGACAATTTCTTGAAGGATTCTCTGATTATGCCTAAGAGATTCATAATTCCATGTTAGTTAATGGAATGACTTGTTTACAAACACTGTACCCTAGTTGGTTGACATTGGTAGTTGCAAAGTGGGGTTGGTAGTCTTGTAGAACTTTCACACATTCTCTCCAGCTGTATATGGCACTGCTAATCACAGAATAATAAAATGTTAATATTGAGTACTGTGTTGGCTGTTTTTTTATGAATGCTTATCAGTGTAGACTATAGACTCATCCGGACTGTCCATCACAATTAGCAGTTCAACCAATGAAAGCATGGCATTTGGCAGTTCAACCAATGATAGCATGACAATTAACAGTTGAGCCAAGGAGGTGAATTTCATAGCCTTGGTTCAACCAATAAGAGAGTGCAAATATTTGACAGATAGGCAGCCACTATCTCATTGGTCGAGCAGATACTTGCCATGGTATTTTTCTTTTTGTAAGTGCTTATTGTGATGAACAGTTAGGTCTGCCCCATTTTACACCTAACATCTATTCATTTTAATAAAGGGAAATGTATAGACAACTTCATTCATTCATTTATATAAAAGTTACGACAAACACATTGAATTTTAATCTTACATTTGTAATGTGATTTCAAGTGTAGTAGAAGGGTTTGTTTGGTCTCCAAGCAGAGGTTAGGGTTCTTTTTTGGCGTCGTTTTATGCGTTTTTGCCGGGCTTTCCATTTTGTCAGCTTTCAGTTTGACCAACGGACAAAGACAACCTAACAAAATTGAAAGCCCGATAAAAACGCCAAAAAATGACGTCTAAAACAAGTCGGAGCATAACCTGTGCTTGGAGAGTTAAGATTTTGGCGTCACCTCATTGACGGAGCCACAAGTGGCCCGAACGTTCAGTGGATAATACACGCTTCACTGAACGTTTACCACATTAGTAGGGGACCATTATTCAATGACGATTGGTAAAATTAACATTATAGATATTGCTATACCGGTATACCAGAAATAAACTTATATCAGAACACGAATGTCGCTATACAAGCCACTAAAACAGTACAAAATAGAAAGTAGGTTAAAGTCGCCTAAAAACAGCCGGCGGGGCCTAACCTCTGCTTGGAGAGAAGTAGTCAGACTACCGTATATGTGGATCTATTACATTAGCATAAACGTTGTTCTTTGTACAGTTTCTGACCTAGAAGAGGGTGAAGCCTGTCATGGTTATCTTCGATTGCTTTTCTCTGTCTGCCAGTCTAAAAATAGACGTTTGTATACATGACAACAGTCACCTTCACGATGGAGGTCACGTGTGTTCCACACCTTATTCGCGTTCCAGAACTCCGGAACGTCACTAAGGTGTTCCACGCCTAGTAAACCGGATGAAAATAAACATCTGTAGTGTGGAAAGCCTTTTGGACATTGTTGAAATCAATACCGCGACTTGTGTAAATCTGGGAATGTATGTAAGTACATACATACTACAACTGTAGTACACTACGTTTTTGGCTAGCTGTAGAAAATAACAAAACAAATTGGTGTAACTACGAGGACTCTACGAGGTATCTTCGAACAGAATCTTTTTCGTCTTCATATTCTGGAGGTGGGAAAGAAAGGGACGAATAAGTTTGTGCGGGAGCTTGCATTTGTTGTGTTTCTTTGTCGTCATTTTCGCCACTTTAAATCGATTCTCAGGTAACATGTACATGCATTGGCATAATACCGGTAGTAAGACTTATACCGGTAGATTAAAAATACTGGAACTTAAAGAGATCTACACGTGCAACAATAGTTATTTCTGAGCTGTGCACACTTCAGACATCTAGGTGTCCAATACATCATTTACAAAGCATCGATAACAATGCATTCAAAGACAACAAGGCCAAAAGTTTTCAGTATCTTTTTCGGGGTAGGCAGCTCGTCGTGGGACGAACACACTGTCACATTCATTGCCAAATTTATAGATCATGATTACACATGCTCACGGCACAAGACAAACATGATTCAACAACAATCTTGAATTTCTGTTGGTGACCTACAACTCATGTAAAAGTGTGAAGAACCGTTGCATAATAGCCCGGATCTACGACTGAATGGGCAAAATTGAACGTACGCAGCCATTTTCCTGCCATTTTTATATCTACGCTAGCAGTGAAGTGTTACATCATAGCGGTTGTGACGGATAGAAGTTGCATGAAAATTCTTGACAGTATACGTCCGTTTTCTCATGACATTTTGTATGCTCATGCAGGTTTATGTTTTATGCATTTACTGACAGAAAAGGAAGGAACATCAGAGGATGTATAAATGTACATAGCGGCAGTTAATTGTGCCGTGTTTCTTCCTACCGGTATTTTTTACCCCCTCCCAACCACGCGCCCGTTCGCCGTGTAATTCCGCGGCGTGTTACAATTACAATATTACGCTTTTAGCAGGACAAGAGTGGCAGAAAAGTTACACAGAAGAAGTGGCAAGGGTAACCTATAACAGCAACATGTAACTGGAGAAAATGATGCGTTGACAATTTGTCAAATCAGTATGGCTAGAGAAATCGTCGTAAACGTACCGGTATTATGATAATAGATGTTACCGTATCAACTAACAAGACCTTTTCCCCATTACTATGAAATGAAATTGGCATTGCAGTTCGAAACACCACTTTGCCCCAAGAGCTATCTACAACTCGAAAATCACGACCATGGCCTGTTAAGAACATGATATGAAATATCAAAAAACACCCTCCGATTTAATTTGGGAATTCCATTATTATTTGGGAGTGACCTTCCAGATCTCAGCAACCGTACACCCAGATGGGCTGATATCATAAGCTGTAAGTATAAATGATGTAAGAAATACAAGC
>NC_049984.1:24910189-24913224 GCF_000003815.2 Branchiostoma floridae | reverse complement strand
GAATTATGCATAATCATCAGAACCCTTATGCATAACCGCTTTGAACAAGCATAGTTATGCATAACCCTTGGAACCTTATGGATAATTATGCATAACTCTTGGAACCTTATGCATAATTATGCATAACAATTGGAAACTTATGCATAATTATGCATAACCCTCAAAAGCTATGCATAATTATGCATAATTATGTACAGTTATGCCAATTTAGGTTAATCCCCAGAGGGTCGTTATTGGCTGCTATGTATTTCTTACATCATTTATACTTACAGCTTATGATATCAGCCCATCTGGGTGTACGGTTGCTGAGATCTGGAAGGTCACTCCCAAATAATAATGGAATTTCCAAATTAAATCGGAGGGTGTTAAAACCAGAATTTCCGCTTCAGTACCGTAACATGTCACTAGGAGGGCCAAAAATCTTATCACTTTATGGTCTCATCAATACCTATCTACACCAAGTTTCAATACAATCCATCCAAGCATTCTCTAGTTACGCTGTCCGTCGAGATACTTACAAACGTTAGCAAAAGTATATCCTTCTTGGCGAAGGTAACAGCACGCATTGTCAAGTTGCGAAATGGTGTATGTTATATACGTTAGGGGAGTTTGCGTTAACAAGGTTTTTGGTAAGGTTGCCTGGTCAGGAAGTAAAGTAAGGCAACCAGGGAGAAGAAACACAGACCTACTTTTAGCTTCAGAGTGACCCTAACTGTGGGGTGAAAAAGGTAGGGCATGTCATTGAAAAAACACTCATTTGAAGGCGAAAATACTCATATTTAAGGCCACGACGACTTGGTGATCTGGATTACATCAACACGCGAACCAAGTTTTGTCCGTTAAAAAAAGGAACATTACATCATCTACAAAGATGGACATCTACAAAGAAGCTGGGCAAACAATGGGCAAACAATGGGCAAACAATGGGCAAACAATGGGCAAATGTTCAAGAACAACAGAAAAAGAAAATGAAATGGGTACTTTGGAGTATAGTCTTCCAATTTATCAAAGAATATGTAAAAGAAACTAAGTATTATTTGGTAAGGCTCCCTTGGAAATATTTTTTTGAAAACTGAAGAGACTACGTATACCCTACAAGATTAATGAGTTAAACAAATAAACCAAAATAAAACATATTCTTTGTGTACAGTCATTTGTTCAATCTTCCTGCCAAGATAGATTCCATCGGGAGGCAACTTTTTTGTCGAACTTTTTTCCGCAATCTAGCATAAATTTTGGGCTACACTAGAGGATGTGATCCATATAGTGAAGGCAGTATGGCTTAATTTGATATTTTATTTGACCTATATATAACAAGAAATTAAAATAAAGCTCCCTGTTCTTAATTGCTTAGTAAAGTTGTTAAAAGATTGCTGGGTAGCTAACTCTTTGTTTCAAGTTTTGCCGAATCATTGCATATCCATACAAACAAATGTATTCTACAATGTCCAGCCATCTTTTTAATCTGGTGGAAACTTACTCAACTCCTATCAACAGAGAAGTCTGGATGACATTCGACATTATATTTGAAGACAATCATAAATGCCATATACGCCACGCATGTCTCTGATCCTGACTAAGGCAGGAGCTACCTCTAGCGGAAACATTGATAATTGCACACAATGATCTGAAGTACCCTGCTTCGCGGGTTCAACTAGAGAGGTCAGTGAACTTTGCACTATAAACCCGCTTATGGTGCGCCATATACGTACCTGGAAGACAGCTGGTCAAACCAGGCGCTTCGGCTTCTCTCAGTTATTCATAATACTGGTAATGGGCTTTGTTTACTTTCAGATCTAGCTTTAGCATGTGCTAGGCTACAGTTTGTGTGTGTGTGTGTGTGTGTGTGTGTGTGTGTGTGTGTGTGTGTGTGTGTGTGTGTGTGTGTGTGTGTGTGTGTGCGTGCGTGCGTGCGTGCGTGTGTGTGTGCGTGTGTGTGTGTGCGTGTGTGCGTGCGTACGGTGTGTGTGTTCCTGTGTATGTGTGTTTGAGTATTTGTGTGTGTGTGATTGTGTGTGTGTGTGTGTGTGCATGCGTGTGTGTGTGTGTGCGTGTCTGTCTGTGCGACAAGTTGTGTGCGTGCGTATGTGGCGGTGTGCGAGGGTGTAGTTGACTTGCTTGTCCTTGAAACTGACCTTTTCTCAACTTTCCCACAGGGACCAATCACTGCTCACGATGGACAAGGACGTCCAAATCCGCGAGATGTCTCCAGAAGAGACTCCACAATTGGCTGACCTCATCGGCTCTTCCCTCTTGGGGGACCATTCCAAGAGCAAAACCATCCTAAAACTACTGGGGAAAAGGACATCCTTAATCTGGATGGTTTTCTTCTCTGTTTTGGTTAACTACTCAACTGGAAGTCTGCCATTGGCATTTGTTGTACCACCAGTTATAGTCATCTTAGGAATTCTTCGAACATTGGCAACGTGGACTGAGTGTACCGCACCGGAGGTGTTTAGGACAACAGACGTGTTCAGCTCGTGTGGTGGCGGGAAAAGCCGCAGGACGTGGGTACCGGTGTGTGACGGCAGAGTGGCGGGGTCTGTGACGTTGTTACGTCACTCGGACAGCGTGGGGGAGCTGTGCCGCATGCGCGTGGGTCGGGAGCACCAGAGGAGGGGGGTGGGGAGGAGGCTGGTGGAACACTTGGAGGACTACTGCAGGGATGATGGTGTCAAACAGGTACAGTGTATGGTGTGAGGTCGGGAATCTCTCGTTCGCTCGCTCGTTCGTTATTCATCCATTCAGCCACCCATCCATCTTTCCACATCTCTATCCATTCAATTCATCTATCATCCGTCCCTCCCTCCCTCCCTCTTTCCTCCCTCCCTCCCTCCTTCCTTCTCACTCTCTTCCTCGGCACTCCCTCCCTCCTTTCCTCCCTGCATTCCCCCTCTATGACTCTCCATCGATCCATCTGAATTTGTGTATCTTCTAAATCCGTACACAAAACCGCACACAAACCAGACATGAGATCTATAGCCGGACCTCACCTATGTATTTATGCTGCATTGTACAATCAAGGTCAGACAATG
>NC_049984.1:24870436-24909764 GCF_000003815.2 Branchiostoma floridae | reverse complement strand
TATCAGATAC
This sequence comes from Branchiostoma floridae, assembly GCF_000003815.2. Taxonomy (NCBI): domain Eukaryota; kingdom Metazoa; phylum Chordata; class Leptocardii; order Amphioxiformes; family Branchiostomatidae; genus Branchiostoma; species Branchiostoma floridae. Next base: position 24,909,754 of record NC_049984.1, on the reverse strand, counting down.
AATTCTTGATTAACAGTAACAAAGTTATTATCATTATGTGCTGGAAGAAAAAAGAAAATAGCCAATTCAACAAAATAAATTCAACATACCCTTCTATCAGAGCATTCTTCAACGTTGATAACCGGAAATCATCGTTAACCTCCGGAGGTATATGAAGAAGAAGTTGAGATTCCATCACTGTTAAGTATTAGAGACGACAAATCGTAATGAAAACAAGAAATGCAAACGTACCTGGCCAAGCGGTCCTTCCTGAAATGGGTTTTCTCAGATGGACAGGTAGACTGTACCATTTTCGGACTGAGAAACGCAGAAATTCACCAAAAACTAGAAACAGCGAACAAGCACACGAACGATGCGTTCCTGTTCGTAGATGATCTGTTTGTGCCGCGTTGCCACGAGAGCAAATCAAAGACTTGTTCTGGAACATCATTGACGAACTATTGTTGCTTCGTGAAGTTGTTGGTACGCAAGTTGATTTACGACGTGTCTTTTGCGGATTTTCTTTTGCCAACTTCTTGCCCCGTTGGGTTTCATTGGAAATCGTTAAAGTTTCATAGAAGTTGAAGACCGTTGTGGTGGTACTTTTTCGCTGTGACAATCTTTAGGGGATTAGATAAACTTATAATCTTTATGTCAAATGCTTCTGGGAAGCTTTGGTGACGTCATTTAGAAATAGCCTGATTGCTGCTTTCCTTGACCCATATCATAGCATTATTTTGCGTAGCCATGTAAAAACACTGGGTGAAAATGCCGTCTTCTATTCACGCACACGTGTCGCTCTGGGCTTTCGTAAGGTAAGGGTCCGCTGTTGGCGGATGATCCTCAGTTGTTTAATAGTCAGAGATAACTGTTACATCCACAAAGATAAACTTGAATTTCAGTCAGTATTGTCAGCCCTCGCCACACAGACAGTGCGATGTAAAGGTCTTCTTCTTATTCTGTATTTATCATATTCCATCAAAATCTATTCATCTATTCATCTATCCACCCACCCATCCTTCCATATGCTGTCATCCGTCCATCCATCCATGTTGGCCTGTCCGTTTGTTTGCTTGTTTGTATTTCCGCGCATTATCTATTTTCCATGTTAGTCACGTGCACCTCTGAGTGACAGCAGGTAAGATTAAGAATTGCTACACACGTAACTTGCTAGACGGACAGAAAATAAATTTCAGAGTCGCCAGCATTGATGTATGTATCAGCCCAACATCGCGTAACAACTGACAGACGCAGGTCATGGGTCAATGAAAGAGCCCATTAGTTCACGGGTTACTAAATGTTTGTGCTTTCGCAACTATATAGCCTGAGTATCATCCTCTGTAGTAACCGCTGGCTCACGACTCCGTGGTTAGCAAGCGAAAGTCGTGAGCCAGCGGTTACTACGGAGGATGATACTCAGGCTAGCAACTATATGCTTCAATGACAATGTTCTAATTTCAATTTTCACTGAATGTGTTTCCAGATCGTCCTGACGACTTCTGAGTACCACGAGAGAGCAATAAGACTGTACCGGAGATGTGGATACATCAGGGACAACACAGGAGACTACTCTAAGGCTCTGTTTCCCGGAGTAGGGGACCCTGTCATCAATGTATCTGTACAAGTCTACGCCTTTAGAAAAGAACCTATGTTATAGTATTAACGGTACTACAATTGTTTGGGAATTGAATCGAATTCCGTAATATATGCAAATAGATAATGTTGTAAAATTATTTTAAAAAGACAGCATGAGACAGTATACATGTATATCACATTGTGTCAGTGTATCTCTATTTTCAAAACAGTTTGAGACAGTATATCTCACATTGTGATTGTGTCAATATGTCTCTGTTGGAGTTTATTTCTAAAAAGACAGTTTAGGCCAGTCTATCTCGCATTTTTTTTAAAAGGCAGTATGAGACAGTATGTTTATCAAAAAACATTATTTAGTACAAAATCACATTTGTGTGAAAGAACAATAGAGCTTTCATCAGTAGTTTCAACACTTCTATCATAAAAAATATGTATAAATAATAATGTCAAGTTGTGTTTTTGTCAACATACAGTTGTATACGATCTGATTATTGACTGCATTTGCTCGTATGACAATGGAAAAGGTATTTTCATAATCATTATTTTCTTGTTATTCATAGCTAGCACTTTTCGAGAGCATGAATTAAGTTTGGCAGTCCTAAACTGTCTGTAGGTCTTTACATGGGCCGAATAAATAAATCATGATATTGAGAATCAATTCCACTTTATAATGGATAGTCCAACATATGATAGAGATAGACAAAAATTGTTGTAGTCTAATAAATGTAAGTCTGATACAATGTTACCACATATTAAGACAGAAATGTTTAGTATGTTACTATCTATGTCGGTCAATTCAGCACACAGCACACTGTCATAATGTTCCAGGATATGGCACACATAACGCTAGCTTGATTGTTTATATATACTATTACTATTCATAAAACAGATAAGTTCCTTAGATTATCAAATAGATATTAGCAACTCATGTACTGTTTTGTATGTGCTTGTTGCCACACATTGTATCATTGGCAATTGTCGTGCAATAAAGTTCTTCTTCTTGTCAAATCAAAGAATTATGTTAATGAGTCTGACACACACGTGACGTCATGTATACGGTGCTACCTGGTACTATCTCTGCAATGGTTGCTGCCATCTTCTTTTTGGTCGTCATGGCGACGCCACGCCCCCATACTTGCCGGTGATTGGTCCTCCGTCACACCTGTGGTGTCAGTTACACATGCAACGACCTTCACATAGGTAGATCCTTTTGTTGGACACCTTAGGTGCTCATTCTACGGCTTGCAGTGGACAAGAACACTCGCATTTTTTCTTCATCTACAGGTAGGTCTTAGTACGCTTACTGAATGTAACGTTAGTATATCATACATGTCTGACTTCTCACTTTCTTGAACGTGGAAGCTTCATATGCAATATACATATTAACGTGCACAACCTCTGTGGGTGACAATACATGTACGGTTTTGTAGCAAAATGTTGCAGACTCGTCAAAAAAGAGGGCAAGGTCATTTTCGGTCGATAGGTGTCATGTAAGAAGGGCGTGTTGTTGAAATGTAAAAATTCGGTAACGTGGCGTTAATAGGCCGAGTGACTAGCTCGACTAAGCTGACACAAGATATTAAAGGTTATGCGCTAGATTCGTAACATTCCTTGCTAGAAGTTTTGTCAATGAGAAAGGTACTTTTCTTCACGTCTTCCCTCACTGACTCAGTTGGTGTGATTGGGGAGGTAAAAAATAACTGTGGATGGAGAGGGATGGGCTCCACCTTCCAATACCGTACCTCAGACACAGTGGATCAACAATTAAAAAAGGCTATGGGACTTCCTTTACCTGTTGCTTTTTATTGAACAGTGCCACACGTTTGTCAGGCACGTATGCAGCCTGAAACCCAATCGTGTTACGCTTTGTCAACCCACCAAATGATTCGCTCCGTGGGTCTACAAGTCACGAAGAGCTCGAGCTCGATAACGTTTAACATTGAATTCAGAATAACAAATAACGAGCTATGTAGAATAGAAACGTTTAATAACCCTTCACTAACCATAAACCGATAACACTTGGAACAACGTTACATTACAGGGGTACAATAAACAGTGCATAAAATTTCAAAATAGCTCGTAATGTTTAACGGAAAAGGGCATGTGACATTGTGACCTTAGCGTCACTGATCTGTGTCTGTTGACCTTGGAGGTCGGCTGGTAGAGGCAGGTAGTGCCAGGTACGCAAAAATAGTGGACTCAAACACCGTCCCGAGTTCGATACCCGCCGTGCCCCCGACGTTGTGCCCTTGGGAAAGGCGCTTTACACGACATTTCTCACTTCACCCAGGTGTAAAAATGGGTACCTGACTTCGGTCGGTGAGATAAAAGACTACATTTACCTTCTGTCTGTACTGTGTATGTGGCACTGTTAACATAAGTTACTATTAACTTGAGTGGCAGTACCACATTGTCCTCGTCTGTCCAAAAGCAAATAGAACAAACGGGTGGACCCAAATACCGTCACACAGACAACAGGTGGTCAACAAAGTGTCGCTGGTACCGGGATGTCCCCCAGTTTAGTTTAAGTGAAAGCAGCCGTGTCTAATAACAATGACAGTATGTGAGGGTCACAGGACAGTGGGTCATTGAGAAACCATATGGTAGTACCAGGCACGCAAAAACGGCTGACCGAAATACCGTCACACAGACAACAGGTATGTGTCATCAGTACATGGTACAGATATCTCCCCATTCGTTTGAAGTGAAAGCAGCGACTTATAAATAATAGACTATGATATGAGGGTCATGGGACAGCAGGTCATTGAAAAACCAAGGTACGTAGTGACAGGCAAGAAAAACGGGTGGACCAAAACACCGTCACACAGACAACAGGTAAGTGCCATTGGTACATTGTACCGATATCTCTCTCTATTCGTTTTTGTAAAAGCCATGTCCTATGAAGGCCTAAGAATAGTGATATGAGGGTCACAGGACTGTGGGTCATTGAGAAACCAATGTAGTACCAGGTACGTAAAAAGGTGGGCTGGTAAAGTGTCATCAGTACGTATGTGATATAGATATTCCTCTCATTCGTTTTTAGTGAAATCTGTGTCATAAGAACAGTATAATTAGCGGGTCTCGGGACTGTGGGTCATTGAAAAGACCAAGGTAGTGCCAGGAACGCAAAAAGGGTTCATTGAAATTCAGTCACACAGACAACAGGTACGTGTCATCGATACATGGTATAGATAGCTCCTTAGTGAAATCTGTGTCATAAATAATATGAGGGTCACAGGACTGTGTGTCATTGAGAAGCCAAGACCATAAGTGCCTGGTACGCAAAAACGGTTGATTGAATGTCAGTCACGCAGACAACAGGTAAGTATCATCGGTACATGGCACAGATCGGATGATTCCCTATTCGTTTTACCATTTTTACGTGTATACCAGCGCCCTTATAATACTAATATGAGGGTGTCACTGGACTGTAGGTCGTTGAGAAGCCAAGGTAGTACCAGGTACGCAAAAATGGTGCACTGGAAAAACGTCAGACTCACACAAACAACAAGTGCTCTGACAGGTGTCATGAGTACGCCCCCTCCCCATTTCGTGAAGTAAAATCCGTGTCCCAATATTCGGGTCAAAGTACTGTAGGTCAATTGAGCCGGTAGTACCAGGCACGCAAGAAGGGATTGCGTGACCAAATTAGATTAACGTCCATTGTTCCTCACTTTGTTAACCCTCAAACCACCGTATGGGGTCAAAACTGACCCCAGGCGTATATCGATGTGTGCCATCATGGCATTTGTGGTCGAAAACAAATTTCCTCCCATGAGTTTGTTTGTATATATGTCCTATAACTTCTTATAAGTTTTTAACGAGATTGGCTCATTATTGATTAAGTTATCTTAGAAAGTTTATGTATGGTCCAGTGGGGTCAAAACTGACCCCAGCATTTTTTAAAACAAACTTTTCCGACCTACACCTAAACTACTTATCTTAGAATCACGAAATTTTTAGAGAATGATGTACATGTAAGCCAAAAATATTGTAACAGCTTTTGTGCCAATATCATGTTATATGACGACATTATGACGTCATTTAGGTAATCTCGGCTGCCATCTTGGATTTTTCCTGATGACGTCATTGAATTAGCATAAATCATGAATATTGAGGTATGAAATTTACGTTTAATTTCATAAGATGTGATAAACAACTGATATCTGCTAAGAAAACCTTAAAACTTAAATGTTTAATACAAAATTAGAAAACTTAATAATAATAATAATTAGTAATAGATATGTCTGTCAGAATTTCGTTGCCATGGCAACATGAAAAACGATGAACATACTTTGTTCACTGAAAATTTTTGCTTTCAACATTTTCTAAAAAGTTACCAAGTTTGGTGGCCCTAGCGTGAGCCATTTAGACGTTATACGGCATTGAAGTTGTCATCAAAAATCTCCTTCCCGGTCTGAATAGCATTGGTGCAAAATGTGGTCATCATGATCTTTTGCATAAATTATGATAATGAGCTAGAAATATTCTCACCTAATCATGTCAGACTGTTCCACATAGATTTGTGAAACTAAACATATATAAAAATCACAAAAAGTGTCACACAAAAAACTGTATTTGTACAAAATGTTTTGGGGTCAGTTTTGACCCCATACGGTAATCTACGTCGCAAAAAAGCTACGGTGGTTTGAGGGTTAAAGACACAACCTATTTTGTCAACGCAATGCGCAGCTCTGAAAAGCCCTAAAGGAGTCGCCCAAATTCGCACCCGAAGTTGTCGGAACGATATCGGCTTGGAATTGAGTATTTTGTAATCTCTAAGCAGATCTTGCGGTGTCGACATAAGATAGTATCATAATCTTGGGAAGGAGTTTAGCCGGCAGAGGAGTTTTATTCGCTCTGCCGGCTAAACCCCCTTCCCAAGCTTATGATACTATCTTATGTCACAGCGAAATCTGGTTGAAGATCAAGTATTTTGTACTAGCGTATACCATACTGGTTTTGTGTTAGGTACTTTCTAGCTACCGCGATGTTGCTGTTTACAACAGTCCTTGTGTTAGCCGTCCTCTCGGCTATGGTTCACTGTGTACTGCAGCTAGGAGTCGCTGCTAACAAGGCGGCGTATGAATATTTATCTCACAGTTTCACGGTATCTCTTAGTGATTTCCCGTTTATAGGTACTCTCTATCATACCATGATGCTGCTAACATCCATTGGCATAATACCGGTCGGTTTACTGCAATTTCTCAAGCAATGCTAATTTGGCAAATGATCAAAGCATCATTTTCTCCAGTTACATGTTGCTGTTACAGCTTACCTTTGCCACTTCTTCTGTGTAAATTATTTTGTCTCTCTGGTCCTGCTAAAAACATAACATCGTAATTGGAACACACCGCGGAATTGCACGGAGAACGGGCGCGTGGTTGGAAGGGGGTGCACTATACCGGTCGAACGAAACACGGCACAATTAACTGCCGCTATGTACCTTTATTCATCCTCTGTTGTTCCTTTCTTTCCTGTTAGTAGTTGCACAAAACAAAAATCTGCATGAGCATACAAAAAGTCATGAGAAAATGGGCGTATACTGACAAGAATTTTCATTTAATTTTGGTCCGTCACAACCGCTATGACGTAAAACTTTACTGCTGGCCGTAGCATTAAAAATGGCGGGAAAATGGCGGCGTACGTTCAATTTGACCCATTCAGCCGTAGATCCGGGCTATTATGCAACGGTTCCTCACACTTTTACACGAGTTGTAGGTCACCAAAAGAAATTCAAGATTGCTGTTGAATCATGCTCGTCTTGTGCCGTGAGCACATGTGATTATTATCTACAAATCTGGCGATGAACGTGACAGTGTGTTTGTCCCACGCGTGCACGACGAGCTCGCCTTCCCCGAAAATGAACTGAAAACTTTTGGCCTTGTTGTCTTCGAATGCATTGTTATCGATGCTTTGTAAATTATGTATTGGACACCTAGATGTCTGAAGTGTGCATACCTCAGAAATAACTATTGTTGCATGTGTAGATCTCTTTAAGTTCCACTATTTTTAATCGACCGGTATAAGGCTTATGACCGGTATTATGCCAATGCATGTTACAGTTCTTGTGGTAGCCGTCCTCTCGGCTATGGTTCACTTTGTACTGCAGCTAGGTGTCGCTGCTAACAACGTGGTGTATGAATATTTAATTTTATCTCACAGTTTCACGGTATCTCTTTATGATTTCCCGTTTATAGGTACTCTCTACTACAGCGTGATGTTGCGGTTCTGTGCAGCCATTGTGTTAGCTATCTTTCCGACCAAGGGGCACTTTGAACTGCAGCTAGGTGTCGCTGCTAACAATGCAGTGTATGGATAATTATCTAACACTGTGCGTCTTTGTGATTTTCCGTTAGGAACTCCCTAGCTACAGCGTGATGTTCCGGTTCTGTGCAGCCCTTGTGTTAGCCGTCCTCCCTGCCACGGTGCTCGGTCTCTCGGCGGACGAGATCGCCGCCTTCCAGGCCCGTACCCACACCGAGACCAACTCGGGGAAGCAGGGGACGGTGTCCATCACCCAGGACGGCGACGCTCTGGTGCTGACGTCGAACGGGATCCCAGACCACGCCACGGGGACGTACCCCGGTACAGGCAACCCGAACGATCTCACAGAACAGGTGAGAGAATTTAGAGCTGATGTCTGTAAAGAAAAACAAAAAAAAACCCAACAAAACAAGCAAAATCGGGAAAAGTTGTCCAGACACAACAAAAATCGATTTTCCTTAATTTTTTGTTGTGGTTGGGCTTTGGACCAAACTTACAGAAATGGGAGAGTTTTAAGTTCTGTGGTCTCTGGTTGCCATGGCAACTACTACTTTTCAAAATGGCGGATTTTCACCTAGTGAAAGCCCGTGGCCTTGTCCAAAATAGACCCTCTTTGGACTCAAGTAACTGCCACCGCTTTACAGATATTTTGTTGATTCTAACATATGCCATTACCCATGTCAACTGTGACTGGTTCAAATTGTTCTACAGCAATTTGGGGAACCGTTTGGGGAGGGGGGCGATATATAGAGTGTAGATTACACAATAAAACAAGTTCGCGAAGAGAGGGTCAGTAGCAAATATCGCAAACAGAAAAATCTCGCGAACATAGGTGAACTTATACAATACTATTTTAGTATACCGAACGCTTGTTTTATGGTTTTTTTCTAACCCCCACCCCAGAGTCACACATTCCGTATCCCAGTGACGCCCACCACGGCGTCCACCCCCGGTTGCCTGGGTATGGGTCCTATCGGCATGGCCGTGAACGGCGTCCCTATCTACAACCCCTTCAACCGCGAGTGCCAGGACGCTGTGGAGAACGAGGTGTTGGACGCCTGCGACGGACACCCCGCCGAACGGGGAGAGTAAGTACAAAATGACCAATAGGCTTAGTAGTGGTGTTGGACGCCCGTTTGAGGCACTTGACATGGTCGCGTAAAAAAAAGATTAAAAAATCGCGGTGGCTCAAATCAGGCTGTCAAAGGTGCCCACGTAATCCCCACGAGTTGTTCTATCGCCTACAGTACTCGTGTTGATTCAAATATTATTTCGGGATGAGATTTGAAGAGTCAAAGTTAGCCTTCAAACTGGCTCTTTATGCCTGTTTTCGGCCTCGATTACGCACTGCATGGGGGTTTCCGTGCAACCGATTACGATCATATACTTCCGGGTCGTACGAGTGAGGTCATTGAACGCGGGTCACCAGGTATCTTGACGGTCTCAGTCTGCGCTAGGTTCGGTAGAGGAGGATTCAAGTCAGGCTTACGCATATTGTTAAATTGGGTTTGTTAAGGGACTCTTGGCGACAGTATGTTTGAACTTGCAGAACGTTTTTTAAGTTTGTGTTTGTTCGTATCGTCTCGGCCCACGTTGCGAATCTGCAACGGTTGTAAGGTCCCCTCCGAACGAACTAACTGGAATTCTCGTAGACATCAGGAGACAAACTGTGTTAATTTGAATAACACATTTATAGAACAGTGCTGTAAGAAGTGTATACAGGGAACTAATAGCGGAAAACGTGTTCGGGAGACCTCCTTGGGGAGAAAAACTGTGTCAATTTGAATGACACACTAACATATTGGCGCCGTAAGAACTGTATGTAGCTTAACTAATAGCGATAAACGTGTTTAGGAGACAAACTATGTCAATTTGAATGGCGCACTTACATAATAGCGCCGTAAGAACTGTATGTAGCTAACAATAGCGAGAAACGTGTTCAGGAGAGAAAATGTGTCACTTTGAATGACACATTTATAGAACAGCGATGTTAGACCTGTATATAGCTATTAAGTAATCGCGGAAAACGTATTCAGGTGTCAAACTGTGCCAATTTGAATGACACACTTATAGAACAAAGCTAAAAGAACTGTATATAGCTAACTAATAGCGGAAAACGTGTTCAGGAGTCAAACTGTGTCAATTTGAATGACACACTTACATGATAGTGCCGTAAGAACTGTATATAGCTAACTAGGAGCGAAAAACATCTTCAGGAGACAAACTGTGCCAATTTGAATGACACAATGCATTATAGAATAGCGCTGTAAGAACTGTATATAGCTAACTTGAAGCGGAATGCGTGTTCAAATGTCAATCTGTGTCAATTTGAATGACACACTTGTAGACAGCGCCCAAAGAACTGTATATAGCAAACTAATAGCGAAAACGTATTCAGGAGACAAACTGTGTCAATTTGAATGACACACTTATAGAACAAAGCTGAATGAACTGTATACAGCTAACTAATAGCGAAAAACGTGTTCAGGAGACAAACTGTGTCAATTTGAATGATGCATTCATAGAACAGCGCTGTAAAAAAACTGTACATACTTATTAGGTAACTTAAAGTGCAATGCGTGTTCAGGAGTCCAACTGTGTCACTTTAAATGACACACTTATAGAACAAAGCTGAAAGAAATGTATATAGCTAACTAATAGCGAAAAACGTGTTCAGGAGTCCAACTGTGTCAATTTGAATGACACACTTACATAATGGTGCCGTAAGGATTGTATGTAGCTAACTAATGGCGAAAAACGTGTTCAGGAGACAAACTGTGTCAATTTGAATGACACAATGCATGCATTATAGAATAGCGCTGTAAGAACTGTATATAGGTAACTTGAAGCGGAATGCGTGTTCAAATGTCAAGCTGTGTCAATTTGAATGACACACTTATAGAAGAAAGCTAAAAGAACTGTATATAGGTAACTAATAGCGGAAGACGTGTTCAGGAGTCAAACTGTGTCAATTTGAATGACACACTTACATAATAGCGCCGTAAGAACTGTATATAGCTAACTAATAGCGAGAAACGTGTTCAGGAGACAAAATGTGTCACTTTGAATGACACATTTATAGAACAGCAATGCAAGACCTGTATATAGCGAAGAAATCGCGGAAAACGTATTCAGGTGTCAAACTGTGCCAATTTGAATGACACACTTGCAGAACAAAGCTGAATGAACTGTATATAGCTAACTAATAGCGAAAAACGTGTTCAGGAGACAAACTGTGTCAATTTGAATGACACAATGCATTATAGAATAGCGCTGTAAGAACTGTATATAGGTAACTTGAAGCGGAATGCGTGTTCAAATGTCAAGCTGTGTCAATTTGAATGACACACTTATAGAAGAAAGCTAAAAGAACTGTATATAGGTAACTAATAGCGGAAGACGTGTTCAGGAGTCAAACTGTGTCAATTGGAATGACACACTCACATAATAGTGCCGTAAGAACTGTATATAGATAACTAATAGCGAAAAACGTGTTCAGGAGTCAAACTGTGTCACTTTGAATGACACACTTACAGGATAGTGCCGTAAGAACTTTATATAGCTAACTAGGAGCGAAAAACATGTTCAGGAGACAAACTGTGTCAATTTGAATGACACAATGCATTATAGAATAGCGCTGTAAGAACTGTATATAGTTAACTTAAAGCGGAATGCGTGTTCAAATGTCAAACTGTGTCAATTTGAATGACACACTTGTAGACAGCGCCCAAAGAACTGTATATAACAAACTAATAGCGAAAACGTATTCAGGAGACAAACTGTGTCAATTTGAATGACACACTTACAGGTAGCGCAATAAGAAATGTATATAGCTAACTCATAGCGAAGTGTAACGTATTCAGGAGACAAACTGTGTCAATTTGAATGACACACTTACATATTAGCGCCGTAAGAACTGTATAGAGCTAACTAATAGCAAAATACGTGTTCAGGAGACAAACTGTGTCAATTTGAATGACACACTTATATAATGGCACCGTAAGATCTGTATATAGCTAACTTAAAGCGGAATATTAATGCGTGTTCAGAAGTCAAACTGTGTCAATATGAATGACACACTTACATAATAGCGCGGTTCAGGCAGCGCTTTTCTGCAAGTGTGTCAGACAAGTTCTAAGGTCCCTTCTTACGAACTAAATGGCGTTCCTTCGTATATATATGACTTTAGATGCGGTTATTTCATATCAATTAACAACTGATTACTGGAGTTTGGACCATGGTAGGGTTTAAAGTAACTGAAATACTAACTTGTTCAAGTAAACTGTCAAATCTAGTACTGCGCTGTCTGAGCTGAAAACTGTGTCAATCATATGACACACTTTTGAAACGCATAATAACTATCTTATGACGGAAAACTCGCTCTGCCGAAAACTTTTTCAATCGAATGATTATACGATTTAGGCATATCTATTCAGTTTGCTAGTTTGTCACATTACTTAACACAATAGTTTATAACAGAAAACTTTGTCAGGAGGACGGCTTTGCAATTAATAACCGAGTGTTAAACAGTATAAAACTGCCTCATGACGGAAACTTTGGTGGACAAATGTCACTGATAGTATGGCACACTAGTGCGATGATTAAACAGTATTAAACTGATGGAAGACTTGGACGACAACTGTGTCAATTAACAAGTTTTTTAAAACTTATTAAAATTTCACAAAACGGAAAACCCTCACGGTCAGGTCGACAACTGTATCAAATGACAGAAAACCTTGTCAGGAGGACAACTGTTATTTCATATGACACACTTGTAGAAACACGATGTGAAATCAGTGTAAAATTGTCTTGATGGCGGACGACTTTTTCAGGAGGGAAATTGTGTGAATTTGTCTGACACCTTTGTAAGCGATGTTTGAACCGTGTCTTAAAAATGGAAAACGTTTTTCCGGGGGACAACTGTGTCAATCTATATCACCCACAATTAGAAAAGCGCTGTTTAACGTGTGTAAAATTGATCACGGAAAAAATTGGACAGTAAAGAATTTGTGTCAATTTATATGACACACTGGTAAAAAGTGTACTTTGGGCTGTACCTAACAACTTTATTGCTGAAAACGTAGTCAAAAGCACAGCTGTGTCGATTTGTTTCGACACATTTGTAGAATAGCGCCAAACGTATAGTATACAAATGTATGACTAAATCTTAACGGCTAATGTGTTCAGGACACAAAACTGTGTCAATTTGTATGACACACCTAAAGAAAAGCGCTGTAAGAACTGCATATAACCATTTTACAACAGAAAACTTCGTTAGGTGGGCAACTGTGTCAATTCATATGACACACAAGTAAAGTAAAGCGATAATTAAATAGTATGATCGTCCGATTGAAAAAGTTTTTGTTAGAGCAAGCTTTCGTCAAAATAAATTTACCTCGCTGTTCTATGAATGTGTCATTCACATAGACACATTTTGTATCCTAAACACGTTTTTTTTTTTAAATTGGTTAGCTATGTACTGTTTTTAGGGCGCTATAATGTGAGTATGTCATGCAAATTGACACAGTTTGTCCCCTGAACACGTTTTCCGCTATATACAGTTCTTACAGCACTTTTCTATAAATCTGTCATTCAAATTGACACAGCTAGGTAGTCTACTGAATACACTTTTCGCTTTAAGTTAGTTATATACTGTTTTAACGGCGCTATTCTGTAAGTGTGTCATTCAAATTGACACAGCTTGTCTCCTGAACACGTTTTTCGCTATTAGTTTGCTATATAAAGTTCTTACAGCACTGTTCTATAATGTGTCATTCAAATTGACACAGTTTGTCTCTTGAACACGTTGCGCTGTTACTTAAATATATATACATGTTGTAACAGTGCTTATTCTATAGGTGTGTCATTTAAATCGACACAGGTAGTCTTCTGAACTCACTTTGTGCTTTAAGTTAGCTATACACAGTTTTTTGGCGCTATTCTGTAAATGTGTCATTAAAATTGACACAGTTTGTCTCTTGAACACGCTTTCTGCTTTAAGCTAGCTACATGTATATACAGTTCTTACGGCGCTATTCTGCAAGTGTACCATTCAAATTGACACAGTTTGTCCCCTGAACAGGTTTTTCGCTATTAGTTTGCTATATACAGTTCTTACAGCTTTGTTCTATAATGTGTCATATTGACACAGGTAGTCTTCTGATCACGTTTTTTTTCTTTAAGTTTTATATATACAGTTCTTACATACATCGCTGTTCTATAAATGTGTCATTCAATTGACACAGTTTGTCTCCTGAACACTTTTTCCGCTATTAGTGTGCTATATACAGTTCTTATTGGGCTATCTGCAAGTGTGTCATTCAAATTGACACAGTTTGTCAACTGAACGCGTTACACTTCGCTATGAGTTAGCTATGTACATTTCTTATTGCGCTACCTGTAAGGGTGTCATTTAAATTGACACAGTTTGTCTTCTAAACACTTTTTCTGCTATTAGTTTGCTATATACATTTCTTATTGCGCTATCTGCAAGTATGTCATTCAAATTGACACAGTTTGTCTCCTGAACGCTTTTTCCGCTATGAGTTAGCTATGTACAGTTCTTATTGCGCTATCTGCAAGTGTGTCATTCAAATTGACACAGTTTGTCTTCTGAACACGTTTTGCGCTATTACATGTAGCTACATAACGTTATAGTTCTAACTGTTCTGTGAGTGTGTCATTCAAATTGACACAGTTTCTCTTCTGAACACTACACTTCGCTATGAGTTAGCTATATACATTTCTTATTGCGCTACCTGTAAGTGTGTCATTTTAATTGACACAGTTTGTCTCCTGAACACTTTTTCCGCTATTAGTTTGCTATATACAGTTCTTATTGCGCTATCTGCAAGTGTGTCATTCAAATTGACACAGTTTGTCTCCTGAACACTTTTTCCGCTATTAGTTAGCTATGTACATTTCTTATTGCGCTATCTGCAAGTATGTCATTCAAATTGACACAGTTTGTCTTCTGAACACTTTTTCCGCTATTAGTTTGCTATATACAGTTCTTATTGCGCTATCTGCAAGTATGTCATTCAAATTGACACAGTTTGTCTCCTGAACACTTTTTCCGCTATTAGTTTGCTATATACAGTTCTTATTGCGCTATCTGCAAGTGTGTCATTCAAATTGACACAGTTTGTCTCCTGAACACTTTTTCCGCTATTAGTTAGCTATGTACATTTCTTATTGCGCTATCTGCAAGTATGTCATTCAAATTGACACAGTTTGTCTTCTGAACACATTTCCCGCTATTAGTTTGCTATATACAGTTCTTATTGCGCTATCTGCAAGTGTGTCATTCAAATTGACACAGTTTGTCTCCTGAACACTTTTTCCGCTATTAGTTTGCTATATACAGTTCTTATTGCGCTATCTGCAAGTGTGTCATTCAAATTGACACAGTTTGTCTTCTGAACACGTTACACTTCGCTATGAGTAAGCTATGTACATTTCTTATTGCGCTACCTGTAAGTGTGTCATTCAAATTGACACAGTTTGTCTCCTGAACACTTTTTCCGCTATTAGTTTGCTATATACAGTTCTTATTGCGCTATCTGCAAGTGTGTCATTCAAATTGACACAGTTTGTCTTCTGAACACTTTTTCCGCTATTAGTTTGCTATATACAGTTCTTATTGCGCTATCTGCAAGTGTGTCATTCAAATTGACACAGTCTGTCTTCTGAACACGTAACACTTCGCTATGAGTTAGCTATGTACAGTTCTTATTGCGCTATCTGCAAGTGTGTCATTCAAATTGACTTCTGAACACGTTTTGCGCTTTTACATGTAGCTACATAACGTTATAGTTCTTACTGTTCTGTAAGTCTGTCATTCAAATTGACACAGTTTCTCTTCTGAACACGTTTTTCGCTATTAGTTTGCTATATACACTTAATGCAGCGCACAACGGTCCTTTAGATGTGTCATTCAAATTGACACAGTTTGTCTTCTGAACACGTTTTCCGCTACAAGTTAGCTATATAACGTTACAATTCTTACGGTGCTATTTTTAGTGTCATTCAAATTGGCACAGTTTCTCTTCTGAACACGTTTTTCGCCATTAATTAGCTATATACTGTTCTAATCTTAGTTAATCCCTCAGTCAGGCGCGAGCAATGTATCTAATATCTTCAACAGTTAACAGTCAGATGCAAAAAGCCTTCGTCGGCTAACGTTAACCTACAGTTCACTTTACCCACGACGCAACCTATTGGAATAACACCTTACAGATCATAGTGCTGTCTTATACTTCAAAGACATTTCAATATTACTTCGTGACATGCTAAAACGCTGACAGCACCATCAAAAGTACTTGTGTACACTACCGAGTGAGGTCCCGAGTGACTGCCGCAACGGTATAGCGTGACCCGGAAACAGTTGAACCTCGCCCACTAAGCGGACACCCCGAAACCCCCATGCGGTGCGTATTTCGGCTTGAAAACAATGGCGAAACCATAGGAAAAAGCTGTCGAAAATCGGTCAACTTTGACATCAAATAAATACTTTCTCGTAAAAGTCCATCGCTTGAGATTCACAAGGCAGATAGAACAACTCGTGGGGATTACGAGGACACCTTTCACAGCCTGATTTAGCCCACCGCAATTTTTTAATCTTTTTTTTACGTGACCATGTCAAGTGCCTCAAACGGGCGTCCAACAGTGGACGTACCGACTGATAAGTATCTAATACCAGCTCAAAAAAGAACAAGAAACAGCCATGACTTCAAGTACCAGAGTAACCAAGCTAGGATTGATGTGTTCAAAAATTCGCATTTTCCCAGAACTATCGTAGAGTGGAACTTTTTATCACCAAGCACAGTAGGGGCATCTTCTCTGGATAGTTTTAAAGAACGCTTGCAGATATGTGCAGAAGTTGGTTGTGACGGATCGTTCAGTGTAATATAACCAGCTGCTGCCGCACCGCGTGCCTGCGAAGCTGGTGTGTTACGCCGAAGGGCGGTTATACCGGCTATATAGATACAGATACAGAAACAAGTTGCTGTCAAACATAGAGGACCTTCCCACGAATTTGCTCCTGACACTGTACGAAATCCGATCTTTAAGCATACTTTAAAGCATTCATAAAGGTAAAGTTGAGTGGGAAAAAAAACGGAACCTTTTACATTCTTTACTAAAAAATCGGAGGATGGCACCTAGGCTACTTCTGATCCATCCAAGTAGAAAATACAAATACAATGTACCAGATTTTTAGTGCAATGCTAAACTTTCTTCCAATCCAAAAATATACGGGTCCAAATTTCAACGACCACTGTTGCCTTCTTCAGTGGTCTTTGAAAATTTGATCCGTGTGTACTTTTTGTGTTGGAAAAAAGTTTAGCATTGTACTCTGCTTGCTACCATCACAGATGAGCTTCCATGATAAATACCAAAGTTATCAACTTATAAAAGGTGTTAAATGCAAACTCGTTGTATTCATGAATAGCAGGGGTATTTTCACAAGATAGCGTTGAATGTGGGTATTGAAATAAGTGACAAAAGACCCGACTTTTGGAGTGACTTTTTTTTCCTCCACAGCTACCACTATCACCACGAGGCGAACTGTCTCCCGGACAATGCCATGGGTGACTCGGGCGCTTCCGGCATCGTGGGGGTGGCGTTTGACGGCATCGCCATCTACGGCCCGCGGAAGGAGGACGGAACCCTGTACGTGCACGACGACCTGGACGCCTGTCACGGCATCACCGTCAACGGAACTTACAGGTATAGAGTTTGTTTTATTTATTGAAAGAAACAACAATACAAATGAATGAACAAAGACAAAGTTACAGCGTAAGTTCTCGCTGCCACTTTTACATTTTGAAAAATAAAATATTACACAAGACACTCAAACTTATGAATAGCAAAGGATAAATACATAGCAAGTACACAGTTTGAATGCGTGTCCGAACGTCCCTTGCAGGAGAAAAAGTAAAAAAAAAGTAAAAATGAATGACAGGTTTTGTTGCTGTGATCAAGGACGTTATATCAGATGTAGCTTTGTTTGGCTAACATGATTTTACAGCTAACACCAGAACAGAGCAAACTAGCACGCAGAATTAGAAGTTGTTTAGCGTTGCAATTGTCAGAAAGGATGTTCAAATCAACGGTATCGGTGTGTCCAGCAATCCCAGAAAGATTGCCAAGTGTTTGTAGTCACGTGATATAACGTAATTTTGGCCACCGCCGTGTTGGTGGGTCAAAGACGCGTGTGAATTTAGTTTCGTCAAATTTCAGTTGAGTTACTATTACGTCTTCTACCCTTTGCGCTGTCTACTTGAAGAGTAGTCTCTACCCATTCCGATCTGTTTGTAATGAAGACCTTTATTGCACATTTTTGCCTCCAAAATTGTGCCTTTACAATTTAGCAACTCGGCGGTACTGAAGCGCCGACTAATAATCCATGACGGTACTGTAGCTGGAAACAAGTGTCCAAGTGTCCAGACAGGAAAGTGTCAGAATCCCAATATGGCGGCGATTGTCGATGTCAATGGATTTGAAATAGGTTTTGCTATCGGGAACTTGTATCAAATGAACACGTACACCTGCCCTTCTTGTTTTAACAGGTACCACATGACCTCGGACTTCCCCTACTTCATTGGCTGTTACCATGGAGAACTCCTGACCAATAGCGGGGCGAATACTAGATGCGAGTGTGACGTGCAGCAGTACCTGGCGGGCGAGTCATCCACAGTGACGTCATCAGCAGTGACTCTGGCAGCGGCCACAGGGCTGGGACTTGTCTTGCGCCTGTTTTCTCCTTCATTCCTTCCTTAGTGGAGTAAGCACCTGCATACCTTTAAACCATTGAAGATACTTTCGTGGTGGGATTTTATGTTAAATCTGGGCGGTGGTTACAGTAGGAAAAACCCTACACTTGTTGAATCAGTTGTAGAAAATGACCTTTATCTCGGAGGTTTTTTCACCCCCATGAGATAGTGGTATCATCGCCAGCTGTTTTGAGCCCAAAGGATCAATCCAATAGTTCTGATTAGGAGGGGGTTTATCTGAAGATAAGCCGTATAGAAATTCTTGGACGTTTTTGATCGAAAAGTGGACAGTGTAGGCTAGCATTTGAGGGTAAGTTTGTATGGCTTGAAGTTTTCATTATTGAGCTAATGACACATTTGCTTCCTCTACTTTCCCCATAGGATTACGTGTACGACTGGGGAAAATTGTAACTCTGTAGTCACCCCTAGTATAAGGTATATAGATGTGGAAAGAGGAAAAAGCAAGTGATTCTAACAAAGCCGATGATCTAGTACATGTACCTGTTCATGTTTGCTGCAGTCCTGGCACATTTTGATTCGTCAGGTTTTCATAGTAAAGAACTTTATTCTGTGTTTTTTGAATGGAGCTGAAAGTGGTCACAATGAGAGCTGAAAAACTGGGCCTTTGACTATCAGTAGCATATGCAAGTATATACGTAGTTACCTTAGGGTGTTCTTCATGCTAAATGCTATCTAATATTCAGAAGTTGCTTGTATGTCATTCTATTATTATTTTTTTACTGCCAATGCCAGTTTACGCTAGAGATCGTTTCATTTTAGATTTTTGCCCAGTTCATGCTTGTAAAAATCTATATGCGAATCAATCATTCATCTATGAACTTCGTTTTCCATGGTATAAACAACAAGTCAGACTAGTCGCCAACGGCCAGGTCTCAATAAAACATTCCTCTATCAAGCTCTTCATGTAATCAGTGTCTTAAAAAAACCACAATTGGTCCCTTGAGTGAATTGATTCGTATTGATGTTTTACTGTGGGATATTCCGTACAATTCCGTAGAAATTCCGTACAATTATCTGAATTCTTGCAGACTGCACAGACTTTGAACCCTCCCCTGAGGCGTCGCCAAAAATGACGACAGCATTTTGTCATCACAGAAAGTCAAACATGTTCCCCTGGTAAAACTACTAAAGTTAACAGTTTGTTTACAGGCGTTCTTGAAAGTACCAATAGCACAAGAGTCTCTTTTATATTTTGATGTGGATTAAGAAATATGTTTGTGGCATGATCAAGGAATTTCAAACCTCTGAATATATCTTAATGGTTTAAAACGTCCTAAGCTCTAAAACTAATAAACTGCTTGTAAATGTGAGTACACGTGACTTCCACA
This sequence comes from Branchiostoma floridae, assembly GCF_000003815.2. NCBI lineage: Eukaryota > Metazoa > Chordata > Leptocardii > Amphioxiformes > Branchiostomatidae > Branchiostoma > Branchiostoma floridae. The sequence continues at coordinate 24,889,791 of NC_049984.1, read as the reverse complement.
GGAATGTATTACTTTAGTGGCTTTTTCATTTGAAAATGTTAGAGACATTCCCAGTGGACAAGTGCCCAGGACATTTGCGCCCACGTAACGAAACCTAACGAAATAATGCAACGTGGGAGGTGATGATTTTATACAAATAACGTAGCATAACACAGTAGTAGTTCGGATATTAAGTAGTGCGCAACGGTAAAAAGGCCGTAGTTATTTTTCTGTGCACAACAGCGAGATGGAAACTGTGTTGACTTGTAGAAGATTACATCATCCTTTTTGAGACTGTATAAGTTGAATTACGATGTTTGTTCGGTCGGCGTGAATTTGCGCCTTGATACTTTTGCCGCTTCTACTGCAAATGCATTTAAATTCGCGTGGATTTACTTTCGTGGTGGTTTTAAGTTCGCGGTAGCTCCAGGCACTGTACTCTCTTACTGCCATGGAAAAATGTTCGTGGTGGTTTTAAGTTCGCGGTGAAACAGCCGACGCGAAAACCGCGAACTTTAAACCACCGCGAAAGTTTCTGCATTTACTGTGTGTACATCGGCTGCAGTTCCATGACCTCCGCAGGGTGTCAAATTAAACTGGCGTTTACGAGAGAACGGGTCGGCAATTCAAAGCTCATTTTCAAACATCTTGTGGGCGCTATAACATGAACGTCAACGTATCAAGTTTTCGATAATTGCTTCTGCACCCTGCTGTAAATTTTGTACCTCTTCACTTCATGTAAATCTTCTATCACAACTTACATTAAAACTGTCATGCAAATCTACTAGCACAACCCGCATTCAGCTCCGAACCGCAAACACATAATAAGCGCAGCATATTCATACCTCGAGTGATTTCAATGAGCGTTGCGCAAAAGTTGGATAACTAGAAACGCTAGTTAACCTTTATTCGTGGGGTAATCTATATCCGTTGTATGTATGTAGAATAGGGTATTCATGAATATCAAGTCGACGAATGTTTTGACAGTAATATAACTGCAATAATTTGAAAATATTGCAATTAAAATTACGGTCCGTTGACTTGATATTTCTAAATACCCTGTTTAAAAAAACAACAACGACGGAAATAGGTTATCTCGCGAATAAAGGTGGACTAGCGCCGTGTACGGAGCGGACTGGTCCTCACGCTAACTGAATCTTTCTCACCACAGTCACCCCTCAGTAAGACAGCCGGAGCCGCAGAGTTCCTGTTTACAACTTTTATTCAGTCTGTCACACAGACCGGTTTCACCAATGTGGGTTCTTCAGTGGTCCAGGCTCAAATGAGCACAGTCTACAAACTCTGGAGAACAGCATGAAAATGTCTATTACTTGGTTCTGAGGCTTGTTACAAAAGAAATTCCAGCAATAAATACCATGGTGTTCTGACTACAACAAAAGGAAGTCTGTCTTGTGTGAAAACAGTGAGATTACTTGTTATTGATTAGTGAATTTGTGCTTCACATTTTCTCTATTCTGTTTGTTCAGCATTTTGCAGGAAATGCTAAAAAAGGCAATGGATTTGGTACGGCCAAACCAGGCGCTTTCCCTGTAAAAACCATCTTATGGCTACGTGCAAAAATAAATTTTCTTTGTATGAAAACCAAGGCGTGTCTAACATTGTTCTTTAGCATCCATTTGCTATTTATTATATGCGATTCAAATGCTCGAATAGCTTTCAAGAATAATGAAAAACAAGAACCTATTTGAACCAATTGCTACAAGTCTATACATAACGTTTTACTGGTTTTTTTTTCCATTTTTCCTGCGGATGGCTAGAAAACCGCTGTACAGTGGTGGCGAGAGTTTTGCCTGTCACCTACGGACGTCCTGGAAAAATGAGCAGAGTTAGTAAGGATGAGTTCAAATACAACCAGATTAAAACGGAGATTTAGTTTAGGACGTTTCGTGCGACATCCATCGCTCTTCCTCAGCGTTACAAGAATGAACTGGCAGAAACACTTCAATATAAGTACAAATAACAAGAAATAAAAACAGGATCGTCTATGTCACTCAAAACGTCCCCCAAAAATCTAGTTTTCTTATATCAAGTTGTAGAGATTGAAATGTATTTGAATACTGTTTACCTGGATGTCTATAAAACATCCATAAACGTAGCAAAGAGGAGATGGGGTATGATGTGTTTTGACATGGTTTATTACGATAGTAATGATGGTTTAGTATGCTGAGTAGGGGTGGGTACCGGTACGGTGTACCGGTGCGGTACAAAATAGTTTTTAAATTTTATATCGGATCTTTCCGGAAAAACCGGACCTGAAAAAAAATCGGTGAACCGGATATGTTGGACCTATTGGAAAATGAACAGATTATATGATCAGGCATTTGAAACACGCTTGGGGGCTTACCGGTTGAAGAAAATAACAAGAGCGAATTCTAAGTAGTGGTAGTCAAATACTCAACAAAACAGTTTTTTGTAGCAAAATGGACCGTTGTTTTGAGTATCGTCCATTCTCAAGTTTTCACATACTGACCTGGACCTGATCCTCTGGACCTGAACAGGCCATGGACCTGAATTTTCTGTACTGATACCCACCCCTAATGCTGAGGGACAATTACAGAAAATTAGACGGTTACAAGAAATACCTGGAACAGTCTGACATATGAAGCAATGCTGCCAGCAGCATCTACCGTCGTTCCACATGTCTTTATGGACTTGTTGGTAAAGAACGCAGTCTTCGCGGCCCGCATTGTTGTTTGGCTCTCCCGGATACCAGGAGTTGTAGGTCCCAAGTGCAGAACCATCCATCCACTCAAAGTTTCCTTCTTCGCGCTGATCGTGCAGGCCGAACCAGAAGTAACCACACGTACTATCGCTCACGGACTTGTACAAGGAGATCAGGAAAGCGTTGATTTCAGCGTCTCGGGGCATGGCGAGGGTGCCGCCGTCTTCACCGCAGGTTGCAACTGCCTCGCTGAAGGTCTGACGTGTGTTGAAGGCCTTGTAGCAGATTCCACGGAACACTGCGTAACCTTTAGCACAAGATGCTGTAAAACAGGTAGTCATCAACACGCGTAGGGAAAGATATTGGTGATATCAGAAATGTTTCAAAACTCTATCACTAAGTCTTAGACATTATTACATTTACTTCATCAAAATACAATGTCTACCATTAGAATGTGTGCTTGTATTCAAAACGAGAAACTAAAAAAAACTTCCTGGCGTCTTACTCATCTCATGAAGACTCTGCTCCAAGGCGTGAATTCGGCTTCCCTCCTTGTACATTGAAGCGCGCTTCAATGCGTCAATAGTGGTGAACATGTCGTCTTGGTCGCGTTTCATAGCGTCAACAGTGGTGGACAGTTCGCGCAAGTTGTCTTGGTCGCGTTTCAAGGCGTCAGCATTGGTGGACAGTTGGCGTATGTCGTCTTGGTTGCGCTTCAATGCATCAACAGTGGTGGGCTTGTTGTCTTGGTCGCGCTTCAAGGCGTCAACAGTGGCGGACAGTTGGCGTATGTCGTCTTGGACGCGCTTCAATGCGTCAACAGTGGTAGACAGTTGGCGTATGTCGTCTTGGACGCGCTTCAATGCGTCAAAAGTGGTGAACAGTTGGCGCATGTCGTCTTGGTCACGCTTCAACTCGTCAACAGTGGTGGACAGTTCAGATATTTCCTTTAAATGTATGTCAGAAATACAGAACACTAAATTTATGAAATAAAATGAGCAAAAGTGTATTGATGGACTTTTAAGAAAGCCCCAAATAGAGATAGTTTCGGCAAACAGTCGGCAATTCGATTTACAAGAAGAGTGTTTACCTCTTTATTGATGAAAGTCAGAGGGGTGAGTCCAACAGCGATCAGACTTAGCAGCACGGCAATGCCGGCGGTCATACAGCTCCTATGGGAGCGGATGAAGCTACAGAGGGCACCGCGGCCACTTGCTTCAACTGCATACGTGCGGTCTGTTAGAAAACAAGAGGGTTTAAAGTAAGGAATTTAAATGTTTTTTTATACCCAAATGTTTACAGATGTGCGCCCCCCTGAAAAATTTGCCGATTGATTTACTTTTTTGCTTCCATGACAAATGGAGGTATAGTTTTTGGCGTGTCTGTCTGTGTTTGTGTGTCTTTGTGTCTGTGTGAGTGTGTTTGTGTTTCCGGATATTTGTGGTCACCATAACTCTAGAACCTCTGGATAAATTGTAATGATTGTAATGATATGTGGGTAGGTGTTAGAAAGATGAACGTCAGGGTCCCCGATTTTGGGCCCCCTGGTGTGTGACCTTGGTACTTCAGCAGAACTTTGATTTTTGTATCTTTTGACCTGGACATGCTATAGTCTTGTTTTTGTTGGCAGATAGCTTGTAATGTAAGGAAGGATTGATGTGTGTTTGTGCCCCCTTTGCGGCTTGTTCTGGAACTGCAGGGCAATTTTGTCAAAATCTTCCAATGAGCATAACGGAGTATAGGAATAATGGATTTCCATGATATTTAGCTTGCAGGTATCTTTGGCAGAGATGTACATAATGAGGTGCAAATTATGCAAATGTGGACTTAATCTGCATAATTGATGAGAAAAATCTATGTTTACAGTGTTTTCCATTGTAGGACTCAAATACCTGTAACATCTGTAGTTTGTGGTAGGTGGAGGATTAGCAGATACCAATTATGCAAATGAGCCCCCTATTTGCATAATATTGCATAAAATTAATGTGAAAGTTTCCTTATTCATCTAAGTACATGTAGTAAATGATTGGGTTGTCAACATTGTGACCTGTGTACGTTAGTTAAAGGTACCGGTTTACATAACAAAGCATAAATCATGCAGATGTGAAAGTCATTTTCATAATCAGAATATTTCATGGAGGTATGAGGTCTCCGAACTCTTGTTAGGTAAAGTTGTCATTTTCCGGTGTAGATGTTTAAAAAATGATAGATTTTCAGTCCTTTAAAAAACTAATAGCTTCGGAGTAAGTGGGGACCCTTGTGTTTAAATTAATGTGGAAATGTAGAAATAATAATAAAGTAATGTAAAAATGATATGATAAGGATATGTTCTTAATATGTTACAATAATAACATGATAAAATGATATGATGTAATTACATAATGACAATTTTTCTACCGATCAGGCCTAAGGAAAAATGTTGTGTTTCCTGTTTCAGTTCTGGAAAACATCAGGGTCTTTAGGTAATATTCTTTTTGTTTTGATGTTGGACAGAGTGACACTATAAAGGAACTAAAGAAAGTCAACAATGAAGAATTGAAAGACATCAGGACACAGGTATTTCCAACACCATAGTTAAATGATACAGATATGTACTGATTCACTCAAACCTATGCTGTTTTGTGACTTTTACCGCGAGCATGTCGCTACTAAGCCGACTAACACAAACTCCCACCCTACATGCGCCAGATGTTTGTCGTGACCAAAGCACAAAAACAACCAGGCAAAGCACAAGCAATCAAATTGCTGTGCCAAAACTACACCTAGAAACCCTCAGAAGAGCCATCGCCTCTTGTGGACCCACCCTCAGGAACAGTCTACCACCAGACATACGCACAGCCTCAACTCTGGCTTCCTTTAAGAGACTCTTAAAGTAACGGAAATGACCGAAATAAATGGACTCGAATCGTGTCTCTCGCTATTATGTATTTTGTACCATGTGTGTAAAATTATATATATAGACTTATAAGACGCATTAGGACTTTCATGAATAAACATGGGTTCAAACAAAAACAAACAAGCAAAAAACTCAAAAGCCAAAATTGCATGGCGTAGTGAGACTTCGACCAGTTGCAGTCAACATATTCGGGACCTAAATTTGGTGAATCTTTCATATCAATTTTTCTTTTGCATCAAGAATGAGAAGAACATGCAGGAAAAGTCATTTCTCAAGAGTTTAATGGAGCAAAGATTTTATTTGTCTCTGGCCCGCAGCTGAGCAAAATGAGGCTACGGTCGGCGGGAACACATGATATTACACACATTAATTTTTTCTTGAAACGAATCGATCTGTTAGAAGAGAAATATCTTAATCATTCTATTGTGTGCTCCCTTAACATTGCGGTCCGTTTGTTGACGTTGCATGATTTGAAATGGCGTCGACAGATTGCTTTAGAAATCAAATATAAGCAAATATAGTGTGTTGTAGCCTAATAATTGTACTTGTGGAAGTGACACTTGCGAGGTACCCGGGACTGTAGTTGTAGAAATGAAACTTATTGGATAGTTGTAAAAGTGACACCAATATGGAAGCCATGAGTGTAGTTACCAACTTTGTCGGTGATGCCAGTCTACCACACTAGTGTCACTTTTACCACACCAGTACATGTCTTGAATACAGGAATGAATGCTTTATTGGCTCTGATAAAATGTTTGTCCCTGTAATTCTTGTTACAACATTCATCACAACTTTATTGTGCCTATTTTTAGCGACGCCTGATGGGCGAGCTTAATAGTATAGTGTGGAACCGTTTCCAAAGTATTCTAAAAACTGTATAGGAATGTCAGGAATGTCAAAAGTCCGCGCGTTCGTAGTTGCATCATGCCGGACTGTACCATTACCTCCACGGGTAAGCTTTCCAGTCGCCCAGGGCACGTACGTGCTCAGCAGTGTTTTCCGTATTCGCGCAAGGCAATTTTTGATTGATAGTCATGCAAAATTGAGAAAAGCCTAGGACGTCAGACGTACCCGAATTGTAGCATGTAGTATGGTGGTCATGGAAATGTAAACATTTGAAACAGGGGGTAAAAGATTGTGGAGATATGTTTCTCGGAAAATGACCTGTGAGTCGTGGAAATCACTTCCGGGTTCGTTCGTGGTTTATGTGTCCAGAAGTTTGGAAAGTTTGGTGGCCTTCTTCACCCTTAATATCTTTCTGTTTTCAAAAGTACAAACTGATGTGTGAAACAAGCATTGTTTGAGCTTAAAACATTTGGGGGTTGTGAGATAGCGATGTGATGGTTACCTTCGCCAAGAAAATTATATTTTGGGTAGCGTTTCTATGTGTGTGCCGGTTGTAGAAGACCACCATAGCTCAAGAACGCCTGGATGAATTGTATTGATATTCGGTACGTGGGTAGGTCTTGTTGAGACCTGGAAGCGAAAAGATTTTTGGCCTTCTAGTGGCCTGTTACGGTACTGCAGCGGAACTTCTTGGTTTGATATCTCGAGTTCTGGACATGCTGCGGCAATGTCTTAAGTGGTAGACAGCTCTTGATGCTGTAAGTAAGTGGTATAGGTTTGGGCCCCCTAGCGGCGTATTTTGGAACTGCAGGACAGGTTTAGACTTAGGTGTCAGACTTCTAAAGGGAATAACTAAAGAAGGGGTTGACGGATTGTTATGGTTTTTGGTATGTGGATAGGTTACGTGATGCTTAATATAATTACATATCAATTATGAAGAATTATGCAGAATGGAAGCTAATTTGCATAATAAATTGGGAAAAATGCTCAGCTCAATTAAAGGAACATGTGACCTTTGTAACTGAGAAAGAGGAGAATATTGATAAATAAATGCATAATTTGCATAATTAATGAGAAAATGCTATAATGTCATTTTGATAAATGACGGGAACTTCTTACTTGTAGCATTTGGAAGTTATGTACAAGTGAACATCGTTTAACATTAACTATGCAAATTACGTCCTAATTTGCATAAATTAGCAGAAAAGGCGACAAAAGTCTCCTTTCTTAACATATATTGCGCATGTCAATTTGTTGGAGATGATCAAGTTATATAGTTTATCCAAATGAGAGCCTTATTTGCATAATTCATGACAAACACAATTAATTCAGTAGAAAATTATTTTTATCTATCTATATATCTATATATATATATCGATACTGGCAAAACCCCTTTTTTTAGCACATTGTTATTTAGCTAGAGAGGATGATCAACTGATATCATTCATGTAAAATGAGGCCCTGATTTGTAAAATCGATGAGGAGCATTTACATTAGTTCACCCTTCGCTCACAAGGGACCCCCTTTGACAGCAATGCTCTATGAACATCGATCGCCAAACGAATGGAATACGACTATTAAAACCCATTAACAACAACAATCTGTAAAACTTATAAACATTAAAACCGTCGCCATGGCAATAATTTTAATTGCCACACTTTTTGAAAATGTAACCACCTTGTGTTTTTTACCCATCTTGTTTTTTTTGCCCTATCGCACTATTTTTGCAGTCTGCAGAGGATGTCATCCATAAAATTTACTTGCTGTGGCTTAAGTATCGTTGCGAGTGGTAATGACGAAGTCACACACGTCGTGGGATGTCGTACGACTCTGGTGTAGAATTTTCACCCTTTTCCGTACTCATGGTAACAGGACGACTGAATTCTGTACGCCACCGGCACGACTACCTCAGGAATGCAGTCAGTTTGTCACTGTACGACAACCGCAGGACGAATGCAATCAATTATTCCTTAATCGTGCGACAATCGTACGACGGACGTGATCAGACCCAACAGGAAGAGGAAAAGACAACAGTAGGACATGAACCGCAGTATGACAAATAAAAGTTTTACCTGCTCTGGAGACGTACAAAGCGTTGGGTATATTCGCAGCGGCGTCCGCAATGGACCGCCAATCAGTCTGCGGCTGCTGCATGGGTGTGGCACCTAGAGGAAAGTTTTACAGAATTAAAATGGCGCCAACAGTCACTTGAATATTTTATGGAATCAAAATACAATATGATTTGAACAAATATATTTCCATTAACTATGGTAGTGTCATTTTCTTACGAACACAAACGCAACTCTGACATTTTTCTCAAATTTTACAAAATTAAAAAGGCTCCAACGGTATGAATTTAGAGGAACAGTCACTTGAAGATTTTGAAACATGATTTGAACAAATATATATCCATTAGCTATGGTAGTATCATTTTATTAAGAACACAATCACAACTCTAACAAATTGATATCCTTCTCTTGTGATTGTACATCGCACCATCAGAGAGTCATTCCTCAAACTTAAGTTGTTTTTGTCGCATGGCAATCCAAGTATGACTTGTGGCGAGATCACACACAGTAAACGTACGTACGTAGTGACGAGTTTGGAAATTAGAATCTGGGTTCGAAAAATATACTTTTCAGAGAGAAGCATAGCCTAATCATCGTGGTTACATTAAATTGTGTGATATAACAATATTACATACATTCTATAGCTTTTAATTCTACATTTAATCTTGAGCAGCGATGCTGGGTTCCAAACTGGTTATGTTGTCAGTCAAACGCAACTACTCTTCTCGATAAGTGTGTTGTTTTTTTACCTGCAGAAATTTGACGACCTAAGACTGACTGACTTCAACTGAATTTGTCCGTACGTTTTTTGAGAGGTCACGTCCGCCACGTACTTCTGAAAACGTTCAGGCTGTATAGGGGAGGCGCGTTGACCGTACAGGCACGTACGGGGGGTGGGGGGTGTCGGGGTGGGCGAATCCGCAGCCCGATGGCGCACAAAGTTTTGCCTGCACGTTAAGTTCTACGGCGTGTCTGCGTGCTCCAAAATCCGTCGGATTCCCTACGCGTTCGTACGGAGGCGGTATTTACCACTTACGGATCTCAAAAGATTGCCCACGCTTTTGCACGTAGACAGCACGTATTTGCACGTACGGCGGGTTGTGCCCTTAGCTTGAACGCATCATAATTCCCATGTCATGTGCGGTGATTTCCTTCACCCTCGGAAATGGTAAATGAATACGAATATCATTACATAGCTGTATGTCCCAAATACATGTACTCAGATATACGTTATTCTTTATACACAAGGCTGTCATTTTATACAGAAGGATTTATCTCAATGGACCTGAAGTGCAATTTTCAATACATATTGACATGTGACAATCCCTGCATGGCAGACATAGGAAAATATATCAAAGAATTGTTGTGCAATAAAGTTATATGTTCATCCTTCATTACACCATTCCACAAGAGGGGATCCTTATGGCGAGGTAGTACCCCCCCCCCAATCGGGGTTAGAGAAAATGTTGTCAAAAGAGTGCATCTTCCAGGCTTCGCGCCTCAGCCGAATGCTATTTAGAAGAATAAAAGTATGAACTACTAGTAGCACAGCACGGGGCATTTTTCAACCCTAGAGTTGTCGCTACATGGACTTTTAAAGAAATCCCGTTGGCCGTTAAAATGTACAGAGAGAAGATATTCAAAAATATTTACCTGTGTCACCAGTTTGGGACTGCTGTTGCCCTCCCGACATGGTGTGACTTGTCAGGTTTCTGCACAGAAAAAATACACGCCCTGCGTCAGGCGGGGTCCGATACACAATGTGAAATAGAACCTTCCCCTGAAGTGATTAGAAACCAAATATGAAAGAAAATCATGGGTGACAAACAACTCACGTTTCCAGACAAATCAGGTGAACACGCAGTAGCTTTCTTTGCTTGTTGCATATTGAAAAACAATTCTACCTTTTTGATCATGTTTGGAAAGCCACTATATATCACGATCATCTATATGCACCCATAGGGGAAAAGCAATTGTCTTCTTTTTTTTCGTCTGAAATTTTCCGTGATCGTCACACAACATGTAGACAGTTATCACACGCAAGTTTTTTTGCGTTAAAGCATACTTTTATAGATTTTCTACAACAAATTTTCATTTGCGTCTGAGATTAGAAACCAAAGATGAAAGAAAATCATGGTTGACAAACAACTCACGTTTCCAGACAAATCAGGTGAACACGCAATCGTTTTCTTTGTTTGTTGCGTATTGAAAGAAAGATATCGTAAACAATTTTTAAAAAGGCATTCTACCTTTATGATCATGACTTCATGTTTGGAAAGCCATCACATATATTACGATCACCTATATGCACCCATGAGGGAAAAACAATTGTCTTTTTTTCTTCGTCTGAAATTTTTCGTGATCGTCATACAACATGTAGACAGCTATCACACGCAGGCTTTTTGCGTTAAAGCATACAAATTTTCATTTACGTCTGAGATCAGAAACCAAAGATGAAAGAAAATCATGGTTGACAAACAACGCACGTTTCCAGACAAATCAGGTGAACACGAAATCGTTTTCTTTGTTTGTTGCGTATTGAAAGAAAGATATCGTAAACAATTTTAAAAAAGGCATTCTACCTTTATGATCATGTTTGGAAAGCCATAGCATATATTACGATCACCTATATGCACCCATGCGGGAAAAATAATTGTCTTTTTTTCTTCGTCAGAAATTTTTCGTGATCGTCACACAACATGTAGACAGTTATCACAGGCAGGGTTTTGCGTTAAAGCATACTTTTATAGATTTTCTACTTTTATAGATTTTCTACAGCAAATTTTCATTTGCGTCTGTGATTAAAAACCAAATACATTTTTATGAAAGAAAATCATGGGTGACAAACAACGCACGTTTCCAAACAAATCTGGTGAACACGCAATCGTTTTCTTTGTTGATTTGTTGCATATTGAAAGAGAGATATCGAAAACAATTTTTAAAGGCACTCTATCTTTCTAATTATGTTTGAAAAGCCATCACATATATTAAGTACATCTATATGCACCCATAAATGAAAAGCAGTTGGCTTTTTTTTCGTCTAAAATTTTTCGTGTTCGTCACACAACATGTAGACAGTTAACAAACGTAAGTTTTTTTGCGTTAAAGCATATCTTTGTAGATTTTCTACAATAGATTTTCATTTGGCGTCTTCACCAAAGCAACGCCCAAGTAGCAAACCATGCTTAGTGCTGCAGTATTGCAAATAGTTGTCAGGTGGCGCCCGTGCTGAACTCCCTTGATGGATGTTCCGAGTGTGACCATAAATGAGGTACATGTACTCGGGATCACCCGAGCGGGTGCCGAACATCGGCGAGTTCCGAGCGAATGTACCCGACGGTCACCGAAGGCTAGCTTAGCTCAAAGGATGACCGGAAGTACAGTCCAATGCTGACGGGGGAGTTTTATGACAGGGATGAGTGCGACAAGAACGTGTACTGTATTTCCTCTTTGTTTAACAAAAAAAACAAAAAAAAAACCCAAACATTCCAAGGCCTATTGCCTATGCCCGAACTGCCTAAAGTCCTGAACTATAAACCACATTTCTGGTCGCCAGGTGCTAGGTTTCCTAGAGCAGGTGGTCATCGTGGAACTTTTCCTCCTTTTGTTCAAGACCAATATACAGCAGTTCAAGTTTAAGGAGATAGAGGGCGCTGTTGTACCATCCCTGATCGGAATGTGCAACACATATTTGCTACCATATCCACACACCGCTCCCATTCATCCATCCTGGCTACCCCAAAGCTTGCGTAACTAATCCCTCCAGTTGTTTTCTCTCGCCGGTTGCAGAAATGCCAAGCATGCATGTAACGATGAGAACCACTCAGGCTCTACTCAGGGTGTGTCTCAACGTACCCAGCCATATAGGCGGCATCTCACTGCACTTGGGTCACCGGTGCGGCACTGTGGGGTTCGTTCAGTCCGGAACTGTATTTTCGCAGTTTTTTTTTTAATTTAGATATTGCATAAAACGTAAAAGTATGACTTAGAAGACAACAAAATACACACAACGCAAGAAAATTTGTTCTTATCTCTGAAATGCGTTGAGTAATATTTCGCCGCACCGTTGCCCTCGGTGCAGTGAGATACCACCTTTATGGTGCGTTATGATTGTTTCAGATTGCAATGAGCAAATCTTCTTATCAACGTCCTTGACATGAATGTCTACAGATATGTTTATAAGCAAAGGTCAAAGGTCACAGAGTTTACGTCCTAAATATCGAAATACATGTGTATACATGCGAAAGTCCAAGGTCACCGAGTTGAGCATTTGTTGACTAATTGCTATTCGTCTTACATGTTTGAATTTATATTTAACGTTATATGCAGTTAATACATTACCTACATGCAAACTGGAGGTACTAGGTATTGTTTGAAACCTGTTTGTTAGAGTGTCTGTCTCTGTGTGTTTGTGTTTCCTGACATTTGTGTTCAAAACGATTCTGAATGGATTGTTATGATATTTGGTATGTGGATGACGAAGCCGCGGGGATGACGAAGCCGCGGGGATGACGAAGCCGCGGGGATGACGAAGGCCAAGGTCGACTTTGCCAGCCCTCCTCCCACCCCCGGCGTGTGATCTCCATACTGTAGCAAAACTTCCGTTTTTTATGTCTCTCTTGTCCTGGGCATGCTATGGTCTTGTTCAAATATTCCGAATTCATTGCCGGCTCTAAGACGTTTGTGTTTTAGTATCACTGTATATCAAATTATATCTGTGTGTCTGTAAACTTTGTTTGTGGTGTTTCCGAAAACTCCAGAAGTTGTGAATGGATTGTCATTAAATTTGGCATGTTAGTTACGTCTTACTTTATCAAAGATATGATAAGATTTTGGGCCCCCTGGCGGCTTGGTTAAGAGTACTGCAGTTCAACTTCCAGTTTTGAGTCTTTTAAAAACATTTTAGTCCCGCAAAACACTTCCACACATAATCTAGGTCAGGAGACTAGTTTATCAAGCCCATGCGACTGGGAAATGTACGTGTGTGGGGGTGGATGGGGAGGGGGGCGATGGAAACACAATCAATACACGTCACAAAGCGCTTTTAAGTAAACAGTTTGACTGCCAGCACTATGTATTTCCTGCAAATAAAGGTCTGACAAGTGAACGATTGAAAGGATTTGAATTCGTCAAACAACCGTATCCGAATTGCAACGGTCTGTTTTGAGTACGGTTTTCTTGAAACCGAAGAAACGGACAGGGATGAATTTCCGATTAGTACCTGTTGTTTTAACATTATAGATTCGACCGTAAATATACATTTGTAGGCTTCATGTTTGTGCAATCAGGTCAACCATGTTTCTGCATCTATCTATCTATCTATCTATCTATCTATCTATCTATCTATCTATCTATCTATCTATCTATCTATCTATCTATCTATCTATCAGTTAAGGAGAGTGTTAAAAGGTGTTCATAAAGGGTCACAAACGTTTTTAATGAGCTGTACCAAGTAATTTATTCACAATGGTACAATGTTGTGTGACACAATGGATACGCGACTTCAAACAAAGCTAATGGTATATTCTTCTTCTCTCGTAAACATATATTTACTGTGCTGTAAGAGAATGTATTCATTATTCTTACAATAGCGTGTTGTATATTGATTGTGTATTTAGCGGTTAGCAAAGATATATAATTAACATGGCTGCATTTATACATAGTGGATTAAACATGGGGCATATTCATTAGAAATGAGACAACGAAGTGTGATCAAGAAGTTTTCGGTCTCACCAAGGATTGGTCTCACCCAGAAATAAGGTGTTAATCTCAGATTTCGGGTAATGATTATGTAGTGCATAGTCTTTTTAAATATGCACAAACTTTCAAATCATTGTCGTCATTGCTTTCCAGTGGGCATTCTCTTTAAAATCAGTGGGTAAGAGACGAGAAAAACAAGGGTGAGTTGTGTGGGTCGGGTTCCCTATGCCATGAAATCTACGAAGACATTTTAAAAATGTTTTGACGAAGAATCCCCTCTTATTACAACTAGAAAGAAGCGGGTATCTGACTTTCAGCAGAGCAAGTTGACCCGCGCACCTCAGGTCACAGCTCAATTGTCCACGTTTATTACCTTCTCACTCACCTAACGTTACTGAGTGTCGCCTGCATGCAAAGTTAATGATCACAATAATTTGAATTTTGGTAGACATTTATGAAGGGGTTATAGTATGTAATAACGCCCCCAAATTTCACTTCTGCACCTTTTTATCGATCACCCCTCGTATGTAGTGGAATTCCAAGCACCTTTCCACCCTATTAATGAAACATTAACAACCATTCCAGGTAGGAAAACAAACTGTAATTACAGAAGTCACCTGTAGCGCAAGCTAATTACCATAACAAACACAGTAATCTACTTCCCAAATACGCAAATTATACAGATACATATATGCAAATTTATCATTGGTAATAACAGAAGTCGCCTGTACCATAAGCTAATCGCCATAGCAAACAAAGTGATCTTAGGAAAACAACACCTACTCCTACTTCCCAAATACGCAAATTACAGATATGCAAATTTCTCAGTAGTGGTAATAACAGAAGTCCGTAAGCCGATCGCAAAAGCAAACAGTGGTAATAAGGCCTAAGAAAAGAAATGTTGTGTTTCATGTTACTTTCAAAGAGAAAGGTTTTGGTAAAGTGCAATTTCTTAAAAAGATTTCAATAGATGTAACACAACATGTACATTTTGACAATGCAAAACTGAAATGCAGCTGAACATTAGTATTTTCAGCATCATATTTCAATTCGACTATTATGATGAGGAAAACTTGTTGGAAAGTGATTTTACAAGGTTTTTATCATTCACCTGTACCAGTGGAAAATCTGTAGTCTCTTGCTAGCGACACACCTTACCCCCTCCCCCCTCAAAAGAAAGCTAGTGGTCAGATTTTTGCTAGGGTCGCCAGAACACAAAACATACTTAGTATTTTCCTAGGCCGAAGAATGCTTCTTAAACTTACTTCTGCATACAAACGCACATGTTTTGGACACAGCTAAATTGCAGCAAAGTAAACAGCCATATAAACAGCCCCTGTGAGTCTAGTTTAAGAGGGTCACCTCTGCACAAGTCCCACGACTCGGATAGGTATACATGAACATTGTACTCTAGCTAACCATTAATTCGTTTAAACACATAAGCACGGTTGTAAGACAAACAGTGTGGACTCTATCTATGAGGTGACCGCTTTATAATGATCTCGTCACGGCCAGCGGTCAGTAGGTGGACACAGTGACGGCGCGGTCAACTGGACGTTCTATTCTATCACAAAAGCTGGTCCCACTTGGTGAATCGTCCACTCGCTTGTTGTTTGTACCTGACACACATTCCGAAGTAACGGTGTCAGGTGTCCCAGGTTTGAGCTCGGAATGCGTTCTGGTGTGGTTGCACAAGTATTTGCTCACACCACACCTGCATACGTATACAGTACCAAAGTTTGGCCACGTTTTCCCCTTCTTAGCAAGTCTTTATCATACAATGTAGCTTCTTGAGTTGTAGTCCAGTCTGCGTTGCTTTGTTCCTTTCCCTGAGTGAACTTTAAACTTTGTTTGGGGTTGTTGTAGATCTCACAGCTTTCGATTAATTACCCCCCTCCCTCGCAGTCGCGTAGTGCTTGTTACATTGTTCTAAAGTAAAGTTGAGCTGTCCTCACCATCTTGTTGTCACACCTATTCCCTGGTCATCTCCTCTTGGGCCGTAGGTTGTGGCACCTTGACGCTCTCCATCTGTTGTGCCTCCTGCATGAGCGCACAGCACGGAACGGTGCCGTAGATCAGTAGGTTGGTCACGAAGTCGGCGGGCAGGCCCTCCTTCGCGGCGATCTTCGTACGCGTGTACGCCATGCTGTACATCCCGACCGGGCCGAGGACGGAATAGAAGCCGAACTTGAGGCAGTCTTCCCCGGCGGCCTCGGCGTTCTTGCCCGCCGTCACACACGGGCAGCAGAAGGTGAGCGCGCACAGACCGATGTTGTCGAAACAGCTGAACATATCCACCTTCCAATTGCTCTTGCCGGACAAGGCGAGGGCTTGGTTTGCGTCTCCCATCTTGAAGAATTACGTACGACAACAGGACTCAGCAGAGGCGGCGGCACGAAATTTTGACTGGGGGGGCGAGATTTGATCCACCTCAATATGACCGAATTCGCCTGGGCGCGCGCCGTAGGCGCGCGCGGTCGCGCCGAAGGCGCGACCCTACTAGGGGGGTCCGGGGGCATGCTCCCCCGGAAAAATTTGAAATCTAGACCCTCTGAAACGCTATTTCCTGCATTTTGGTCGGCAAATTTTGCTGACATAGATAGCTGAGTTTAGTGACATCTTCAGGGAAAACTTACTGGCCCACGCGACTTGAGGGCGGGGCATCTGACGCAATTCATTCCCAATAAAGTATTACGTCTTGTAAAACTAGGCCACAATTATGGGCCGTCCTGTGTTTCACCAACAAAGATTGAAATGCTTTAATTGATATAACTGCTTTCTTTTTCTCTGTTTCAGACTCGAGTTGTAAAATACGAAGGCAGGTTCGACTTTAGTAGAAAGGGCGAAGAGCTTACGTTGTGTAGCGTAGCGACAAGTGGCACAGAACACCTTGCGCCGTTGTGTGCACAGTGTGACCCACCCGCGGTCCGTGTACCAGCTGGAGAGGAACTTTCTGCCCTTGTTCTGAAATGTACCGAGGACTGCAGGATCTTTTGGCTGAAACGCAGTAGGACCTTTCATGGTACATCCTTTGCAGTCACAATTAGCAGACGTCGGGGTCTCCGTCTCTGTATCTTCTGACGTCATCTGAGTAGTGGCTGTGGTCGGCGCCTTCTCCGTCTCTGCTGACGTCATCTGAGTAGTGGCTGTGGTCGGCGCCTTCTCCGTCTCTGCTGACGTCATCTGAGTAGTGGCTGTGGTCGGCGCCTTCTCCGTCTCTGCTGACGTCATCTGAGTAGTGGCTGTGGTCGGCGCCTTCTCCTTCTCTGCTGACGTCATCTGTGTAGTGGCTGTGGTCGGCGCCTTCTCCTTCTCTGCTGACGTCATCTGTGTAGTGGCTGTGGTCGGCGCCTTCTCCGTCTCTGCTGACGTCATCTGTGTAGTGGC
Organism: Branchiostoma floridae; assembly: GCF_000003815.2. Taxonomy (NCBI): domain Eukaryota; kingdom Metazoa; phylum Chordata; class Leptocardii; order Amphioxiformes; family Branchiostomatidae; genus Branchiostoma; species Branchiostoma floridae. Next base: position 24,872,231 of record NC_049984.1, on the reverse strand, counting down.
TGTGGTCGGCGCCTTCTCCGTCTCTGCTGACGTCATCTGTGTAGTGGCTGTGGTCGGCGCCTTCTCCCGGTCCGTCTCTGCTGACGTCATCTGTGTAGTGACAGTGGTCTCTGTATCTGACGACTAAAGTCCAAAATATACATTCACATTTTAGAAAAGGCTTGGCAACGATTTTAGCGACATAGAGCCACTACAAGAGACTGCTTCAGTCGTCCCAAAGCGGCAATTATCCTAAAGTTATTTTTATTAGTAGTCATGTCACATTTGAACAAGGAGCTTTCATCAGATTTGAAATTTGAACAAGGAGCTTTCATCAGATTTGAAATTTGAACAAGGAGCTTTCATCAGATTTGAAATTTGAAATGTTCAAGTCTTTTATCTGTGCGCTATCCTTCCTCTTCAGTCGATCCTCGGCGCGTAGTCCACATTCAAGTGCCACATGCTTCATGGCTTCATAGTAATGACGCTAGCACAAGCCAACAAGTTTATTGGACTATAAATGTATTCATAAGCAAGGACGACAAAACCATGACGCAGAACAGTTGATAAAACCTTACTCAACTATAGATCGAGGCTTATCAATTATAGTATAAACGTACGAGACCCGGTGAAAAAAAGTATACATACATCATAGCACCAGCATTTTTTTAAAACATCTGTGACCAACAAATAGAGCTATTTCAGTCTCAACGGGAACAAGGAAAACAAATCGAGTTTTTATTGGTTAAAGAAACAACAAAGAACCCGACTTTCAAAAATCGCTTATTTTAATGAGATCAAATATGCGCAAGACGCCGTTTGCTTGTTTGGAAGCAAGCATAACAATAGCTTAAAACAAAGGGGTGTGAATCGCTGACCATAGCTCGCGTCCCCACGCCGTGTAAAATGAAAAAAAAATTATGGCGGCGGGCATGCATCTTCAAACGTTTTTTTTTCCCGATTCCTCAGCAAAATTTGCGTCGCAATGTTTAAAGCAGCCTTCTTAGTCGAAGCGTTCCTTTGATGACGGGGCGCTCCACTAGCGGAAACGCCGATCACTTGTATCAACAGATACTGTATTCGATCTAATCTGGCAAATTACGAAGTGGGGAGTATGAGAGCCGCGCTTGCTTGCATGGAACTAATTAAGTCCGTGTGTGGTCACTGATCAGTTCAAAAATACTTCATTCTAACCGTAAATGGCGCACCGAATCGTCATCCGAAAGTGAAATCAACAAGAAAACAGAGCACTATCATAATTTGTATCGGTGCCATTGTATGATATAGAGTCAAAACAGCTAGCGCAAAAATTCCAAGACAAGATTATGAACATTTACCTTGTTTTGCAGCTCACCCCTTCGGGAATCGTCGGCGTTGTTGTTGTTCTCTTGCTGAGGAACACGGGCGAAAAATGATTCGATTGAAGGGATTGTTGGTTTCTTCCTGGACGTCTTACGCTCTGGGACCGCTTTCCTTTTCGGTGCCATGATGAGGACACGTCCGAGAGTCGCGGGGCTAAACTTTCCCTGACCGCACTGGCCGCTGGGAATTTTCGACTTTTTCCCGAGAATTTCCGAGAGGCTCCGAGGTACGCCGAATATTACGGGCGATAGAGTCACCGATTCTTCCATATTTGGTGCGTTGTCGTGTCACATGACTCCTCTTCTTATCACGAGGAAGCATCGCGAAATAACTTGCTTCTCCCACCGCAGTGCCGCACGCCCTGGCCGTACGCAGTGATTCTTTATTGGCATTTGTGGTGGATTTAAGTGAAAAATACACAAAAGGTTTCAGCTTGATTTTTGGGGGGGCGTCG
>NC_049984.1:24861897-24870336 GCF_000003815.2 Branchiostoma floridae | reverse complement strand
TGCTCAGATGAAGGAAAAAACGTGAACTGGCGTCGTTTGTAATAGCGTCCCCTGAAATGTGTGCACTGGTCTGATGATTACAAGGGCGTTTCCAAGGCCCCCCTGGTGCAAGCCACGCCCACGTGATGAGCTACAGAGTAAACACAGTCAGAATGGTAAGCACACCTGCTGCAAGGTATGCTAAGGCGGCATGTCTTTGAAATCTTTATCTAAATCGCACTGACGTGAACCAAGAATTACCTAAAGTCGTCATCTTGACCAAGAAGTAGCTTGTCAATGCGAGTTACAGTTGTAAGAATAAGTCCCCACAGTTCTCTACAATATGAACGATGAAGTTAGTAGTAGGGCTCAACCTTTGGGGTCTTTGGTACGCCCCATTGCATCCTGGGTAAATGATCGGTCGTTAACCTCCAAGAACGCGTTACATGACGTCATGGCGTCCCGTTACATGCCTGAGGTACGTGTAACAAACCACGTGGGCCAGGCATCAAAACAAAGTTAATAGCGATACCCATAGGAAAATATGCTAAAATAAACCCAAACAAGGCTTCATTAAAAGTATCAACGCACATTTGAATATCAAAAATTCTTCTCCACCATTTCGGAAAGTTACATGGGTCTACTTTTGAAGCATTCAAAGTAAACAGGGGGTAAATCTGCTCAAACTCTGAGGAAACTCGCTCTATGAAAGAAACCTCACCTTTGACCTGAGTTTTTCGTCTGTATCCATCCGCAGGACCCAATAACTCACATCTGTCCTTACGCCAACTAATCTGCTGAACGGGACAAATTTTGACCAAAAAACTTAGACCCTACCTGTTCCTTCTTACTCTCCAAGCAGAGGTTAGGCTCCGGCTGTTATTAAACGTTTTTTTAGTCTTTTTTATCGGGCTTTCTATTTTGTCATTTTTCTTGAAGTACGCAAGCCAAAGGTTTTGACACAGCAAGATATTAAAAAAAAAATAGAAAGCCCGATAAAAACGACTAAAAAAACGTTAAAAAAACAGCAGGGGCTAACCTCTGCTTGGAGAGTAGTTCCCTCTAACTATAACAGGTCTCCATATATTAAACCAAAATTTTTAAGAAGAAGAATTTTCAAGTGTTTAATGGAACCTATAATCGTTTGAGCCCTCTACTGTGCAGCCCAACACTAATGTCAATCCTTAACATTATTAGGCCATGTTAATTTGATTATATTGTTCATCTGTGAAGCTCAAAACAAATGCGTGCAAATAAAATAAAAACGTTTTGCAAAAACAGAGCTGACTTCATTATGAACTCTAAATGGGTGGCTGTATACAGTGTCAAGGCGTGGTCAAACGGGCTTTTCTATTCTACCACAAAAGAAGGTGTTTTGTTTCACTACAAGCTAATGAAAAGTCTATTCGCTTATTGTCTGTACACAAAGCGTTCCAACATTACGGTATCAGGTGTCCGGGTTCCTTTGGAGCTCGGAATGTTTGTGGTGAGTTTGGCGTGGTTGCTAAGTCCCGAGGATTTGGTCGCTGCAAGTGAATACAGCACCGAAGTTGGTCCAATTCTACTTTCCGAGAAAGTCAATATTTTCGTTTTGAATTGTTGTCTCGTCTGTGTTGTTTTGTCTCTCTCTGTATCCCTTAATGAGGTTCAATTTTGGTCCCGTTTTTTTTGTGTAGTTAACGTTGAATAATCACTCCTACCTCGCATACTGGCATAGTTCTCCTTTCGTAGAAAGTCCGTATCATATCCTCAAGAATTTTTGTCCAGTCTGTGTCATTTTGTGTCTCTCTCCCTCTCTCAGTGAAGTTCAAATTTGGTACATTTTTGGCTAGTTGTAGGTCTCACGAAAACGTCGTTTGGTCCCCCTTCCTCCATCGTAGTCCCGTGGTTGTTGTCCCGTAATACCAGTAAAGTTGAGCTTCCAAACAAACAAGCAAGCAAACAAACAAACAAACGAACAAACTATCAAACTTCTCTGCCGACCGTTGGCACACCTAATCCCGACTCATCTGCCCTTGAGCAGGTGGCTTGGCGCCCTCAACTTGTTGTGCCTCTTGAATGAGAGCGCACAACGGAACAGCGCCGTAGATCATCATGTTGGTTGTGAAGTCGGCGGGGATGCCTTCCTTCTCGGCGATCTTCGTACGTGTGTAGGCCATGCTGTACATCCCGATCGGACCCATCATGGAAAGCAGGCCGAACCTGAAGCAGTCTTCCCCGGCGGCCTCGGCGTTCTTGCCCGCCGTCACACACGGGCAGCAGAATGTCATACAGCACAGACCGAAGTTGTCGAAGCAGCTGAACATGTCCACCTTCCAGCTGCTCTTGCCGGATAGGGCGACGGCTTGGCTTGCATCTCCCATCTTGTACTAAGTTGTAGGATTTCGTGTGGCCGTAGGAAACGAAGAGAACAAATCCAGACTTCGCCGATGTCCTGTAAAACCTTCTGGTGAATGTGAGAAGGGTGTGCGCTACTTTGGACAATACTCTTCCAACGGTCTCTAAGGGCGTGTCTAAAGTTCCCCTGGTGCAAACCACGCCCCAGGTGAAAACGTCATTGAACGGACTACTTTCTCTCGCGGAAGGACAAGAAAACTGCAAAGAACTCTCGACATTGCGTGGCGGCTGAACTGATGCGAGCGTGCGAACGAAAATAAAGGTTATCGACTAAGCACGAATTGTATTGCTTTTGTGAACAGTGCAATTCAGCTTGTGGGGCCGCATGGTGCAATCGGCAGCGCGTTGGTCTCAGGCCCAAGAGCACCGCCTATGTGGCGGTGACAGGCCTTTGTGGCGGTGACAGGCCTTTGTGGCGGTAACAGGCCATAGGGGCATGTTCGGGCATGACGCATCCGCCATGACACACGAGTCAGGTGTAGGAGGAACCCCTTTAATACATCCTTGGTCGGAAGTCCTCCTAGGAGACGGAAACAACAAACAACAGACCTGCATCTACTGGGGCCGTCTTACATAAGTTGCACCTGTAGGACTTAGTGCACCAGTGGACGAGAGGGTGGAGAAAGAAGTGCACACCCCTCCCTTACCTTAAAAACCCAAGTGCAGGCCAGGCAGACGGGTCGCCTTAAACCCACCCTGTTTGCGTACCCTTGTCGTCCGAGACAGACGGATGCCAACAACAGCAATTCAACTTACTACATTATATACATGTATACACCTAGTTAGCCGCGAGACTGTTATTTTAAATGTTCCAATAAAAACCAATCATCAAAATCGTCGAAGTAAAGGTCATTATAAAATCAAACTGATCAGATATGTTCACCAAACACTATGGTACATACAGACCATTGCATTCTTCTTTTTCTTTCACGCCTTCTTCTTTATCTTTGGAATGAAAGTTGGCTTTCTAGGACAGTATCATTTTTACGATATTTTTTTTGCAACTAATGCTACATGTGCAGTATATACTTACTGATTTTACCGTAGCTTTGTACGATTCAGAGTATGGGCAATTCAAGAACTTTTTTTTATTTACTAAGGATTCACCGCAAAACAAGGCTCATGGAGCCACTCAAGCGTGTTGGGTTACAATACTGTATTGTGAAGAAAGATGGCACTAAAATTGATACGCTCGTAGACGTCATCCATTTAATCGAATGATCACAAATTCTCTATAATGACGTTTTATGCCCAGCTACAGAGTCTATAGAATCTATTCGACATGAAAAAAATTGGTGGATGAAGATGGCATTTTGACTCCAGCCTCTACACGTAACTTGTATTCTTTTTTACCTCCACGAAAAATGCAGCTACAATGTATTGTTTTCGGTTTACTGTGTATGTGTTTGTGTGCGTGTATGTGTTCTTGAGGAAATGTGTGGTTGTGTGCGTGTGTGTGTGTCTCTCTCTCTCTTTCTGTGTTTGAGTGTGTTTGTATCCGAGTGTGTGTTTGTGTGTGTGTGTGTGTGTGTGTGTGCGCGTGCGTGCTTGCACGCGCTCGCGTGTGTGTGTCCGTGCTTCAGATATATTTGTGGTTAGCATACATCAAAAAGATTTTGATCGATTCTGGTGATATTTGGTATGTGGTTTGATCTTGGAAAAAGTCAAGTTTGGGCCCCCTGTTGGCTTTTCTTGACACTGCAGCAGAACTTCCGACTCTTGCACCTGCTGTATTGGACATGCTGTGGTCTTGTTTTGAATGTAACTCCCCTTGTTACAAATGATGTACTGTATTGTGTTTTAGTACACACACTAATGCGTCTGTAATGGTGAGCTTAGTCACAGCTCATTTGGCACATGCACCTATTCAAACACAAACACTTCTCCTACTGACACTCAAAACATGTAATGTCAACTGGCGACAATGTCGATGTGGGGGCGGGAAAAATAGGAGAAACGCCAACTTACAACTAGTACAGCAAGTCAGACAATGACAGGTTGATAAAAGTTAAGCAAACTTGAAGTACATGTACTGAAAGGACGCTAGATGATTCAGTAGCTGAGCGCACACATAGACACAGACCGCGTTATTTGAATGGTCCTGATAGAACTTGAGTCAACAAATGTGTATGGGAAGCAGTAAAGTTATCGGTATGTTTGGGACCGCATGTATGCTAACTGTTTTTTTTTAAATTTCTGTCTGTTGGACATTATCTATTTTGTATATATGACAACAACTATTACTTTCTTGTACATATGGCAATACTTAACATTTGGAATCGCATGTTTGACAATTTTGAACCGCATAGTTAGTCCCAATCGGTCCAAAGTTCGTTCCTAAACGTAAACGTATGGCAATACCGCACGTTAGGGATCACATAGGTAGCAGCGACATCTAGCTGAAGTGTGGAAAAGTACAAGTCCGTCAGTACCGTAGACGTACAGTCACCGAAACTTCCGGCTGTTGATTGTATAAAAAATGTAGATCCTGGTTGTGAATGAAGAACCCATGGCAAGTCTTATCTAGATCTGGTGAAATACAACTACTTGTAATTTCTGGAAACTAACGGTAGGTGCCCTAAGATGGCACCCGTCCTAAGATGGTATCATTTTTTTCATAGGTTTTCTGCATATCTTATCATGCATAAGTAAACCGTGTTTGTTGCCACTGACTATTCTGATTAGAAAGGTAAAAAAACCAAGTCCATGCACACTGCTGTTTTTGCATTGAAATATGCTTACACATAATGACCTCAAGCTTTTTTGAAGAACAGAGTTTTCACAATTATGCTAGGGCACCTCCTGTTATTCTCCAGGTAGACAGAAAAACAACATACAGTCAAACCTGCCCAAGACGACCAACCGGGGGACCGGGCAAAAGCGGTCGATTTGGTCAGGTGGTCGGTTAGAAGAGTATCGACCCACAATAAGCCCGATGCATAGTACGAATAGTTTCCGTTGTGTTTAATGACAAATAGCAAACACACGCACGTACATCCGCCGCCATCTTTATTTTGAACATAACATCGCAATGGTAGTCAAAATCCGACGCAAACTGGCCGAATTCGGCACAAAACCGCGCTAGTTATCATTGAAAATCGATGACACCTCAAGATTTGAAAGTGACACGGTCGTTATGGGCAGAGATTTGTTCCAAGTTTTTGGCGGTCGCGGTCGCGTTGGCCAGGTGGTCGTTGTGAAGAGGTCGCTTAATTCTTACGTCAATGGGAAAAAAATTCGGGACCGAGAAAAAGCGGTCGTAAAGGCCAGGTGGTCGCTGAGAAGAGGTGGTCGCTCGGGCAGGTTCGACTGTATCGGTATCTTATTTTGATCCCTTTCCTTCATTAGAAAGGGAGCTGTCAGAAGACGGATGCCAATCAGTAGTAGGTATTACCGCACCAATCTCTCATTCTAACCTCTGCATGGAGAGTATGGACAATCTAGTTTAAAACAAACCTCTGGCGCCAAGGCGGCTATCTACATTGCTTTGGGATTTTGTCTACTTTAGGGTTTTCCGTACGTTTCTTGAAAGTTTACATGAGGACAACCTGAGGCCACAGCAAGTAACTTTTATGGATGACATCAGCGCGCTCATTAATTTTCGCCTGATTTCAGAAAAAAAAAACAAGACTTTTTGCGTCTTCGGGGATGGCTAGACAGACCAAAATACGCAAACATGTTGTGTTGTAGCCTAATAATCATACTTGTAGAAGTGACACTAGGGAGGTAGCCATGGCTATAGTTGCAGTAGTGAAACTTGTTGGTTAGTTGTAGAAGTGCCACCAATATGGAAGCCATAAGTATAGTTGCCAAATTGGCAAGTGATACAATAGTGTCATTTTTACTACAGTAGTTCACTTCTTTAATGCAGAATGAATGCCTTGTTAGTTGTGATGCCACTTTTTGTCACTTCAAATCTTGTTACGACGTTTATGGTTTATTATTGAAAATTTAGCCATCGTGTTTATTTACCCATCTTGTTTTTTTTTCACGCTATCTCACTATTATTGCACTCTGTATAGGATGTCATCCATAAAATTTACTTGCTAAGTGAATATTCGGAGAAATCAGTGGGAGGGCCGCCAGAGGCGCTATTTGATCCCACAATGGCATCGCGCTTGCAGAGCAGTGACCACCAATCATGTCTTCCCTATCCTTATAATGCATTTAATGGCAAATAGAAGCTGTCAAAAGTCACCTACCTGACGTTTCGTTCTCGAAAAACTAACATTGAGAGGGTAGCCCGGCTTCTAAAATGTCCATTCTCAACTTTTCGGAACTTTCTGACCGGTGATTTGCATCCAAATGCAACTCGGTGACCTTTGACCCCATCTGGCACTACAATGACAGCTACATAACAAACTTCTTTCTAGTGCTCCAGGCACCCAAAACAGGCTTAAAAGTCTGTTTTTTTCGACATAATAAAAAACCTACAACCCTTACCTGTAGAATTTAGCTCCAAGATGCCAACATTTCCAAAGAAAAACACATCTTCTGATACTTTTAAAAATCAATCCTGTGGGGACTCACCGGGGACCTTCTGCGCAGCCGTCAATTAGGGGTCATTGCCCTTGTAGGGGCCCGAACTTGAGAATTGACAAGTTTCAATCATTTCGCATGATGCGAGTAAGAGTTTTCAAACATTATCCCAAGTTTCAAAGCTTTCTGACCAAGAATGCTCCCAGGGGAATGGATCTCATGGCAGGTGTCAGAGGACTTTCCTCAAGGCTTTGGCAGTGGTTTGAGGCATTTGATAGGCTCCATAGCATTAACCAAAAAGTGACACAAACTGAAGAAAAAGTTAAAAGCTGATCTTTCTAGCATAAGGAAAGTATTCTCCCACCATTTACACACCTAAAGTTGTATTGAAAAGCTGCCAGGTTAGACTTTGAAGCATTTTATGAGAGTGCATATTACATTATCAATAAAAGGTACAGAAAGTAAGAAATCAGGCCCAAAACCACTAATATGGCAGAATTTCTCAAGAAATTTCAGTCAGTTGAGTCAGGTAAAGCCTTTCTTTTGCCCATATAACCAATTTTTGGGAACATATTGGCCCCCAATGATATATAAGCCCCAAAGGACACACCTACCCCCCCCCCCTCATTCTATGCACTCTCATCATCTGCTCCAAAGTGTGGTCTAACAGCATTTAGATACAAATTTTGGTGTCTAAACTGATGGAGAGTAGTCCCATTATGACAGGGTGAGCAGATTTTACCATTTTCCCCTGTTTGTGCCACTTTTTGCTAAACAATATGAAGTCTAACCAAAGCCACAAACCTTACCACATCCCTCCTGACACCTGTGCTCCCTGGGGACCAATCCTTGGAGTAGGGTCTCCGTGAAGTCTTTAAAACTTGTGACAATGCTTGACAACCCTTCCCGCATCACTTGAAGTGTCTTGACACCTGCTAATTTTGAACTTGACTACCCTGCCGAACATGGCAGAGCAGTGACCACCAATCATGTCTTCCCTATCCTTATAATGCATTTAATGGCAAATGGAAGCTGTCAAAAGTCACCTACCTGACGTTTCGTTCTCGAAAAACTAACATTGAGAGGGTAGCCCGGCTTCTAAAATGTCCATTCTCAACTTTTCGGAACTTTCTGACCGGTGATTTGCATCCAAACGCAACTCGGTGACCTTTGACCCCATCTGGCACTACAATGACAGCTACATAACAAACTTCTTTCTAGTGTTCCAGGCACCCAAAACAGGCTTAAAAGTCTGTTTTTTTCGACATAATAAAAAACCTACAACCCTTACCTGTAGAATACAGCTCCAAGATGCCAACATTTCCAAAGAAAAACACATCTTCTGATACTTTTAAAAATCAATCCTGAGGGGACTCACCGGGGACCTTCTGCGCAGCCGTCAATTAGGGGTCATTGCCCTTGTAGGGGCCCGAACTTGAGAATTGACAAGTTTCAATCATTTCGCATGATGCGAGTAAGAGTTTTCAAACATTATCCCAAGTTTCAAAGCTTTCTGACCAAGAATGCTCCCAGGGGAATGGATCTCATGGCAGGTGTCAGAGGACTTTCCTCAAGGTTTGGCAG
>NC_049984.1:24838840-24861164 GCF_000003815.2 Branchiostoma floridae | reverse complement strand
ATGTCTTCCCTATCCTTATAATGCATTTAATGGCAAATAGAAGCTGTCAAAAGTCACCTACCTGACGTTTCGTTCTCGAAAAACTAACATTGAGAGGGTAGCCCGGCTTCTAAAATGTCCATTCTCAACTTTTCGGAACTTTCTGACCGGTGATTTGCATCCAAATGCAACTCGGTGACCTTTGACCCCATCTGGCACTACAATGACAGCTACATAACAAACTTCTTTCTAGTGCTCCAGGCACCCAAAACAGGCTTAAAAGTCTGTTTTTTTCGACATAATAAAAAACCTACAACCCTTACCTGTAGAATTTAGCTCCAAGATGCCAACATTTCCAAAGAAAAACACATCTTCTGATACTTTTAAAAATCAATCCTGTGGGGACTCACCGGGGACCTTCTGCGCAGCCGTCAATTAGGGGTCATTGCCCTGCAGATAGCAAGATTCATTTGTTCAGAACACGGTCTAAAATGTGCAGTTCACATAACACCTGGTAGGAGGCGCTGCTGCATCTGCACACTGTCTCCTCTCCTCCAAAGGCCAGACTCCGAGCAGGTGGCCACCACCTGACTTTTAGAGGGCGAACCGCAGAAGAGGTGAAATAAAAAAAGACTTGGTTTAGCGAAGAAAAAAGCCAGCCAAGTTAGGTCTGTTTGACAAGTCTATTGTTCACTGACAAAAAGAAAACAGTTCTCCCTCTAACATCACAAAACCCACTCATAAAAGAAACGGTGACATCTTTCGTCTTTCACTGTCTTCAAAAAGGAGTCGAACCAATAACCCAGGATCTAGAGTTAGCTTTTACAAGTTCCAGACTAGAGTAGACACTTGTGACACTGTTTTAATCTCTCATGTTACCTGCAATTAGCCCACGGGCAAGAATTTGCAATAAACTTAACGATATTCATTGTTCAAATGCCAATAAGATTTGTTGATTTGGGGTTCCGTCTGTAGCTGTGTGTTTGTGATTTAGAAGCAAAACTAGTCAAAAATATGTGGCTTCACAGTCACTGATGAAAGGCATCTGACTCTCTTAGAAAGATTTATTTGAACCACTTACACCGGGAAGGTCCCCTACTCTTTTCGATAAGTGTTGTGGATTCTTCAACGTGCACGAGGTGTGGCTCTCCCCAAACACGGGACCTCCATGTAACGTCCTATCCGAGGACGGTCCTAAGCAAAGCTAGGTACTCATTTTCACCTGAGTGAAGTGAAGAAAGCCATGTTAGCTGCCTCTCCCAAGGGCACAAGATCAGTGGCACATCAACGGAATCGAACCCAGAACCTTTGGGCTGTGAATCGAACACCCTACCGATTGTGCCACACGAACCCACAACTTCTTCATGTAGTGTGATTTATTTCATATGATAACGTGTTATATGCCATAGCTTTTAAGAATAAAAGTGATCAGACTTCCAAAATCTTTTCCATCGAATGAAATAGAAAAACAATGTGTGCTTTGTAACTGAAGAGAATTTTCTTTTCTTTGATATACAACACCGCCAAATATCGCATTGATAACTGCATTTCGCTATTTATGACGTATATGCAAATGCTCCGTGCATATTAAATCGTTTATTTGCGTCAGGAAATTTGATGAAAAACTGAAGACCATCTGGGGTATGGTGTAAATTTCACCAGCCACACAGGTTACCCCCGGTCAAAGCCCCAGAAAATTTATAAATATCAAATGAACAAAATCATATCCGTAGGAAATCATAAACGAATCCCCCACAATTCGACTTGTTTTCGTTCTTCTTTTAAATTCTAGTAAAATTTTCTTACGTTTTGTGCATTTTGTTGTCTTCTAAGTCATACTTTTACGTATCACGCAATATCTAGATTATAACAAATAGGCGAAAATAACACAACAGTACCGCAGTGAACTAACTCCGCAGTGCCGCACCGGCGCCTCAAGTGCAGTGAGATACCATCTCTACCTACCGACCTTATATTTATACATAACACATGATTTTATTTCCTTTGCCTAACAAAGGAACAAATTTGTTGGCAGGGTATTATCAACAGTTCCCTTGCGCTAAGCCTTGTTTCGTTCTTCTTGCTCTTCCTGCCACTTTCTTTGTAAACACACATCGCACGAAACAAAGCGACAAAAATTGTGTTTGACACGAATCAGGGAAACATCCATGTATGGATTACAACGGAATAACCAAGGGATCTAAACAATGTCGTGTAGTCAGATCATCAAACTAACGAATTCATCAATTCCCTTGTTTCATCTACACCAGCTCGCAATGATTCAGACTAAGCAATTCCTTTTCACAGAATAAATCTTTTGAAATTCAACCACGATTGCGGCAACCAGTTTTTACTTTTTTTTCAGCGACGAATTATGTATTTTGTCTTTGTTGATGAAGGCTTTGAATGTTTCATTGTGCGAAATTTGACATATAAGCATTCCTTAAAGCAAGGAGCTTTAAAAGCTTTTTTACAGTGAGTGTGAAAAGTATAGTGAGGAAACCTTAAACACACGCCTTTAAGGCATGCTTAAAGATCGGATATCTAACTCTTGTAGTCTTTGTTTTTGGCAACGTTTTTTATCCTTTCAAAAAGAACAATCTATCACAGAATCTTTGAAATCAGTTTTTCGTCTGAAACATTTGTCTTCAGTTCTTAGCTATCAATGAAACGTTACAGTGTTTGGGTGAGGATGTCAGTTGAAGCTTTTATTCCGATGCACAGCTTGTGTGTAAGTTGGCCCCTATCTGAGTAATGAGGCTGTTGAAACGTGCGTGCTCAAGGTACCTCCTCGAATACAGGGCTCTAATTGTACGTCCCTTCAACTCCCCTTGCATACTAAGGAGTATTTGAACAAAACAAAAAGTAGCTTTTCCTACTTTTTCTTTACATTGTTAGTTCAATAAACCCTATAGCATTGCATAAAATATTCACGGAGAGATGCTACGACATCATTGCACCAAATAAGCATGTATACAAATTGTGATCTTCCAACAAACAGATGGGCACAGGCCTGGTCACTGCCTGGCTGGTGTTTCTTATCAGCCTGGCTTCCCAGTGGGGGGCCAGTTGACAATTTCCTCTGAGCACAGTAGATTAGTTTTCTGTACAAGGTTTCTTGCAGTTTTGAAGGGAATATGACCCCAGCTTGTTGATACCCAACAAATTAGACTAATAAGTTCATGATTATATGCTATTTTAGAATGATTGGATATGGGTGTTTCCAAAGAAAAAATTCTCCATTGTGTTCTTTATCTCCAGTCTGCCATGTGCTAACTGATTACCCCACCCCGGGGGACCTACTGGTGGCAAGCATTCTGTTGCTTACAAACAGAAGGGTCTAACTAGGGAGGTCAACAGGTTACAGCATGCCTAGAGCGGAATGTTTTGTAGGCTAATCCTTTACGTTGCAAACGTGAAATAATGACACAAAAGTGTCAAAAATTGTCAAAAAGTGGTAGTAAATCTGAGATTTCTTAGTTCTAGAATATTTCAAATTTGGGACGCAAAAAACTCCGTAGTATGCCTTTAAAGACGAGCGCAGTCCCAACCGATTTCCAACCGGGGTCTCCCAGTTACCAACTACTTTGAGCTCAACTTTGAAGCCGCTACCAGTTAAGCTACAGGGACATCTGACTACTTTCGTCATGTTGGGACGTGTTGTTGATGAAATAAATAAAATAAATAAGTAAATGACGTAGAAGGCAGTACAGATTGATTTTGAAGACCACCCGAAAGAGAGAGTTTCTGTTAGATGCAAAGCTTCTAATAGTATCGACTTCAGCAACGTTGTTACATAGTCATTACACGTTTGGCATTACAAGAACTAAGCAAAACGACTTCAGTGTCTTCAGTCATTAAAAAAAAAGACTGCCAACCCTATCATTTTGTGGTCCCGCGCTTGCAAAGAAAACAGATTTGGAAGATTAAATTGTGTCTTCAAAATTCTTTTATTACATGAAAGGATTATAGAAGTAGTTGGGATCTTTACCTAAAAGCTGATTGGAGTAGTATATAAAAGAACTAAAAACAAATCGTTTCAAACGAAAAACAGGTTTTGAAGACTCTTTGAAACTATTTGAAAGGATGACGAAAGTAGTTAAAAGTCCCTGTAGCTTAACTAGTAGCGGCTTCAAAGTTGAGCTCCTGGTTCTAATTAAAATTTAGTTGGTAACCGGAGGCCCTGGTTCAAAACTTCTAAGAATATCGCTTCCGTGGACGTTGTTACATACACGTTACACATCACAAGAACTAGAAGGGAAAACGACCACAGTGTCTTCATTCATCAACAAAAGGTGTCCTCGTGGTCTTTGATTATCATCAAAAGGATTGAATTTCTGCGAGGAATGAGTACAAACGGTTTACCTCTAAACGAAGACATGTTAGCCCGTGAGCAGCCGTTGGCGAAACAGGGACTACTCCTACACCAGGATTCCCTTTTTTACAGAAGGCCTGAAAAGGAGGAAAGGAAATATTGTTAGCCGACCGATCATTGGCAAAAGACTTCCAACCCTATGGTTCTGGGGGGTGCACAGCTATAAAAAAACAGATTTTGAAGACTCTGTAAAATTGTTTTCTTTTTATTTCATAAAAGGATTATGAATCAAAGTAGTTGTGATGCTTAGCAAAAATCTGATTGGAGTAGTACATAAAAGAACTAAAAACAAATCGTTTGAAACGAAAAACAGATTTTGAAGACTCTTTGAAACTATTTGAAAGGATGACAAAAGTAGTTAAAAGTCCCTGTAGCTCAATAGGTAGCGGCCTCAAAACTTCTAAGAATATCGCTTCCGGGAACGTTGTTACATACACGTTGCACATCATAAGGGAAAACGACTAAAATGTCATCATTCTTAAAATGTTTTATGTGGTTTTGATCATCATCAAAAGGATTGAATTTCTGCGAAGAAGGAGAACAAACGGCTTACCTCTAAACTAAGACATGTTAGCCCGTGAGCAACGAAACAGGGACTACTCCTACACCACCCCATACACATAGCGTTAACAGAAATAACTGTATAACTAAGGTCGGCGTTGGGCAGTCGTTGCTGCGGTAGGACCTTATCCTTTCATCCTAGGATGAAAGAAGTTAACAGCAGTGCTGTGTCGAGGACAACGCCAAGCACGTACGGCCTGCAGTGATGAACGCGGAGCGGACAGGCGCGGTGCGTCATGGGAATGACTGAAGGCTAATCCAAGATGGCGCCCTCCACAGATTATCGAATGGGCCGAGATTATACACGTACACGCCTGCGCCTGGAAATGTGCCTTACTGGACGTATTTATTCCACGTAACCCAATCTACAGGTAGGTCTAATACATCAAGGTATCGTTTTTGTATCTCATGATTATGAATGACCCATAGAAAAATCATAATCCATTCCAAACAGGTAGAATAATTTTTCACCCCGGAGGTCTCTCCGACCTCCTTGAAAATTTCCACCTTGTTTCCACGTAATTAATAATTTTCTACTGTTGCAGGTACATTATAACGTTACATGATAGGTTCTAGGGCCCAGTTTTCTCATGACAATGGTACTTGCATTTGTTTTGAAAATCCGAGGTTACAAGCCTTAGGACAATTTGTAAGCCTTCAGGGTACAGGATATACTATTACCTCCTTGGATATACTGACAGCGGTCACTATAATAATTTTAAAATTATACAGTGTAACGTTGCTTGTACCGTGATACATAATAGTATGAGTAGTACTAAGTATTAGTCTCTAACAGACTCCAGAGGTCGCTGGAAAAACTGTAGATATTGAACAAATAGGAGTCAGGTGGCTAAAGGTGTACTGAGCTTGTGACTGTGATAGCTGGGTAGATTGCACATTACTGACTGAAATGCCATGGCAACTTATTAGTATTTATCCCTATCTGGCTAGTAAGTCTTTCTCTTTTTCATCCAGCAATATGTCTGCTTGGAGACTCACTTTAGTATCTCAATTGGTAAAATCAAGGAGGTAAAAAAAGGCACAAACAGTGACACAACTCAGGGCTCGAAATACACTTTTCAGTCAACTTGCACCAGTGCAAGTTAAGCCAAAGGTAACTTGCACCAAAAGAAACTTACTTGCACAACCCAAAATAGTGAACTGTTAACCCTTTATTCTTCTTCAGTCTGAAAATTTGCAAATATATGGGGATACATAAAGACCACATGTTTGGATATTTGTTTTCCAAAGCGTATTTTATTTTGGATTTCAAATTGTACAACAAAGGTGAATTTAGGCTTAATTTAAGACAATTCAATGTCTACAACTTGATAAGATCAATAGATTTCTTCTGGACTCTTCGAGTGACTTCCATCACTATTCTTAACCATCGCTAGAACAACTCAATACAAACACATATAACTGGAAAATCCAGTACTGTTGATCATATCAAAGTCACTAAATTGTATGCAAAATATATTTACTCATATGCAAATCAAGGTAAGACAACACCATAGGAATTATTAGCATTATAGAGATGGAATTGTCTTCAAATTTTGTTTACCTGGATGTCTAACCAAGTTTAGAAATAACAAATTTAGGCTATTTTTTTATTCAGTGTTGTTTTCTTTTACCTTTCAATGGCAGACAATATTCTTGGTGTGTGTAAGCTTTTTCTAAAGTCAGGTATTAGTGGATAAAAGTAACTTGCACTGGTGCAAGTTTGGTCCAAACTTACTTGCACCACACCAATTTTACATGCACAAACTTGCATATGCATGTGGTATTTCGAGCCCTGCAACTGGATGCTCTGCTGTGATGTTTGGGCTGTTTGGTGTTTGATTGTGGGATATATATAATAGAATATTAGAATACAACATGGTGTATTCCGTATCAACCAAGGTACCCGCGGGTTGGATCGCCCGACGCCTTCGACCGTTGGGCGATCCGATCTGTGGGAGGGCTTGGACCGAGGGTGAATACACCGTGTTGTATTTCATCTGGACCTGAACTGGACCTGGACAGTCCTGAATTTTCTGTACCGGTACCCACCCTTAGTTCATGCCGTACTCGTAAGAAATTCTTGCCGATCCAGTAATAGACTGTAGTGTAAATTAGTAATTAGTAATAGGATGTGCTGCCCCTACGGCCGGTGAGGCTATGGGACCGGTGAGGTGAGGTGAGGTGAGAATAGACTGTGTGGGACCGCGTGGCGCAGTGGAGCATGTCCGGATCTGCACCGAGAGGTTGCGGGTTCGATTCCGGCATGTCGTGCCACCGATCTTGTGCCCTTGGGAAAGGCACTTTACACGACTTTCCCCACTTTACTCAGGTGAAAATAAGTAGCTAGCTTCAGCTAGGGCCCTCCCTCGGATAGGATGTTAAATGGAGGTCCCGTGTCTGGGGAGAGCCATACCCCAGGCACGTTAAAGAACCCGCCACATGTGCGATGGTGCGGTGTGAGTGGTCCAAAACCTACAGTACCTTGGCCGCACCTGGGACAATTACTGTGGTATTGAGATCACCTGAGTGGCGCCGAATGGCAGCTCGCTCCAGAGCCTTGCAATCTAGCCCTGCCTATTGTAAGCTCCTCGCAATTCAGCCCCTGGCTGCAAAGACTGAGTAGTCGGCCCACCCAATAACAATAACAATTATTTTTTAAATTGAATCCCTGATATTCAGAAAATTGAGCATGATACATCATGGTAACTTTTGTTTAAAAAGTGGAGTCACCCCTTTGGCTTATAACCCAAAACTCACTTAGGTGGAAATGAGTACCTAGCGTATGCCTGTTTCTCATCCAGAGTATAATACTAGACTAGTCCTTCAGTGTAATAATGCATTGCAGCTGGTGTACTATAGGCAGTATATTCATTATTAGAAGGACTCTAGCAGTAGCAGTAACACTAACAGGCTAAAACCTTTTTCCAGAAAAGAGCAAATTTTCAAACATTCACCATATTTTCTTTATTTATTTATATTTGTCATTGATTTTTATCTACTCACTCATTATTCAGTACGGAAGACAGTTCATAACCATTGCCTTCAACGAGAATTCAACCCCCACAACATCAAATGTAGTGCCTTATATTTTATAATTGATTTTATATTAAGACATTGGTGTTATGTACTCCATTCTTAAATTACTCATACTTTTTCACTGTGTATGCCATTAGCTTTGGGCATGACTTTGCAAATAAAACAATGATTTTGATTATCAATATTGAGTTAACATGCTAACTGTAAATGAGGAATTTTTTTCATTCACCGGGAACTTAAAACCATCGCAAACATTTTTCCATGGCAGTTAGAGACTACAGTGCATAGTGCTACTACGAACTTAAAACCACCGCGAACAGTCCTGTTTCCCGCTACCGCAAAATTAAATTCCCGCAAACTTAAAAGCATTTACAACTTAATAGTGAAACAATATGTGTCTTAGATAAGTCTTTTTTTTCTAATACGAAGGGGGTGGTAGCACCAATCTCGGTTATTTTGACAGCGATAAACTCACTACTATAGGTACCAATATACTTAACCAAGCAGAGCAGATCAAAATACACATTGCTATATTATCCTCATATTATGGATATTTTAAGCCCTTTTGTTAGAAAAGAAATCAATGCATGTTTTTGTTTACATGTTGCATTATGAGTGTGAATGTGTATGTGAGTGTGGATGTGTGTGTATGCCTTTTTGTGAATATGAGTATGTGTGTGTGTGTGTCTCAACATTTACATTTGTATGTCATACTTAGGCCAAGATACAAGGTAGTGTTCAATACAAGTGTTCAGGAACCGGTTGATAACTTGGCTTATTACATGGGGTTCTACTAATAGTAGAACCCCATGTAGTAGTACTATAGGATCATTCAAACATGCTTCATCATGAAGTTCATGTGTACTGAGATTCAAACATTAGAATTGCTGTTGTTACAATTTTTCCGTTGAGGACGCCAAATTTTCTCAAATTCTGCATTTTGCATTGAAACAAATGTTTTTCTTGGGTGGGTATGACATAGATAAAGTGAAATACTGTTTACAACATGCTGTATTCTGTATCACCCTTGGTCCCAGCCCTCATGTGGGTGGGATCACCCTCCAACCTAACAGTTGAACAGGTGCCTCAGGCGATAAGGAATACACCATGTTGTATTCTATATGTATATATGTGATTGTGAGTGTGTTTTTGTGTGTACAGTGTGTGTGTATTTGTGTGTACAGTGTGTTTGTGTGTACAGTGTGTTTGTGTGTGTTTAGAGAGTGTGTTTGTGTTTTGACAATACTCCCTGTATTTCATTAGGTCTTTATTTGTTGTCATAAGATCACAGGACACGATACTTGCTATCAGATGTATTTCAATAGGCACTGACAACAAGGCTATACAGTGACATTGCTAATGCAACCTTCACCAGAATCATGTCCATTACAACACTGAAATATTTTAATTTGTAATGTTGTTGCTATAGGTGCTGATGACACTCAACCCAGGCAGGCCATCAGTGCACATGAGATGACAGCAGATGAGAAGCTGATTATGCAATGGATTACCTGCTTCTACAACATGCAAATGGGAGAGTTATAATGAACATTAACGAAGTCCCAATTTCTTTGTAAAAAGATAAACAGCTAGTAGAAGCATGCTTTTTGCAATGCACTGTGTTACTATGACAATTACAATGACTCAGATTTAGATGCTTTGAAATCATAGCTCTCTGGACTGTAGATGTCATGTTAAAGCTAATATGTAGCACGCAGTATCCTAGATGCAATGTTGTGAGGAACCATTTTGCATATCCATATTTACAAATAGCTTGCAATTATATACCTCAGGACTATGTATGCTGTCAGTAACTGTAAGTCCCTGAGGCATGACTGATTGACCAAGGAAGCAGAGCATTTTCTTAAATGTTCAAATTCTGTGTTTTATCAAAATTTCATTGAACAGGTAGCTATATGGAGAGGGGTGGATTAATTGTCTGTTTAAGATGCTCTCCAGGAAATGTTAAGGTATATAACGTTGAGCTATTCCTGATGAAATGATTTTAAAAACACAGTACATTTCATGCTTTAAGTGTAGAGCTTTTCACCCTATGTACGATACATAATGGTAATTCATGAGTTTTCCTTATTTGCATGCATATACAAAAATAAGTGCAAACACATGACCACATGCAGTTGTGCATTGTATATAAAGGTATGAACAAGTTGACCTCTATTTTCCAGGTAGACAGTTATTTACTTAGATCCTTTTTGTCAAGCTTTATTTTGCTGCAGTCAAGTCATCAGAAATAAACAATGGTCCCTGGGAAAAATTTTCTTCTGAAGTCCATACTTTTTAAGGCAGGTAAATAGCCATCATCAATATTTTTGAGTTAAGGGTAAATCAATAATTTCCTGACATCACGTATGCCCTCTTTTTGTCGAAAAATGTAAATTTGGCCCTATGAACCAAAAATAGCAGATTTCAACCCAAAAATGAGATGTCGACAAACGGTGTCCGATTTCCTTCAAACCAACTTTGTTGGGTGCGGAATAATTTCCTGACATCACGTATGCCCTCTTGTTGTCGAAAAATGTAAATTTGGCCCTTTGAACCAAAAATTGCAGATTTCAACCCAAAAATGAGATGTCGACAAACGGTGTCCGATTTCCTTCAAACCAACTTTGTTGGGTGCGGAATAATTTCCTGACATCACGTATGCCCTCTTGTTGTCGAAAAATGTAAATTTGGCCCTTTGAACCAAAATTGCAGATTTCAACCCAAAAATGAGATGTCGACAAACGGTGTCCGATTTCCTTCAAACCAACTTTATTGGGTGCGGAATAATTTCCTGACATCACGTAGGCCCTTTTTTTGTCGAAAAATGTAAATTTGGCCCTATGAACCAAAAATAGCAGATTTCAACCCAAAAATGAGATGTCGACAAACGGTGTCCGATTTCCTTCAAACCAACTTTGTTGGGTGCGGAATAATTTCCTGACATCACGTATGCCCTCTTTTTGTCGAAAAATGTAAATTTGGCCCTTTGAACCAAAAATTGGAGATTTCAACCCAAAAATGAGATGTCGACAAACGGTGTCCGATTTCCTTCAAACCAACTTTATTGGGTGCGGAATAATTTCCTGACATCACGTAGGCCCTCTTTTTGTCGAAAAATGTAAAGTTGGCCCTTTGAACCAAAAATTGCAGATTTCAACCCAAAAATGAGATGTCGACAAACGGTGTCCGATTTCCTTCAAACCAACTTTGTTGGGTGCGGAATAATTTCCTGACATCAAATATGCCCTCTTTTTGTCGAAAAATGTAAATTTGGCCCTATGAACCAAAAATAGCAGATTTCAACCCAAAAATGAAATGTCGACAAACAGTGTCCGATTTCCTTCAAACCAACTTTATTGGGTGCGGAATAATTTCCTGACATCACGTAGGCCCTCTTTTTGTCAAAAAATGTAAATTTGGCCCTATGAACCAAAAATTGCAGATTTCAACCCAAAAATGAGATGTCGACAAACGGTGTCCGATTTCCTTCAAACCAACTTTGTTGGGTGCAGAATAATTTCCTGAAATCTTGTAAACCATCTTTTTGTCAAAAAAAGCTAAATTTGGTCATTTGAACCAAAAAAAGTTAATTCTATCTGGTGTGTGACGAAATTCTGCACTTTTGGTATATGTCGCCAGAGGGCAGCTGACAAGTTCTTAATATGTTTTTACAAAAAAATAATGAAGATATATAGGTCACCTAATAAATGACTTTATTCTATGTTACACAATATCATAGGCTATCCTAGTTCAAATTATGATGTTCCTGTGTTGATTGAAACGTGGTCTATGTGACTTTAAAGGGTACTGAAAACGAACAATACCATGTACTTTTGCGCCTTTGAAGACAGGTACTAGATGAATCGATTGTTACGTACGTAGGGATGGAGAAATATCGGACCTGTTAACAGCACGGGTAGGTCAATATATAAGGCTAGTTTTGATACCCTTTCGTCTACAGATGCCAATATGTTGTAGTTTTAGAAAGAATAGCGTACTAGGGTTTGAACTAATGCTATTTTCACCCCGCTCAAAAGACACCAAACACCAAATGATGTCCGGTTAGAGGTATATGTATCGTAAAATAGACGCAGATTTCCATACAAGTCTGTCTGTCTGTCATGATGCCACCACTTTCTTTTTTAATTGCTTGCACTGAAACGTTTTGGAGATATTTGAACTTTTATTTGAACGTAAGGTAAATAATGCGTGATTTGCTATCAGAAGTTCAACTGCACGTATCTCAATAGCAAAGTACAAACATCGTATGACGTTTCAGATCACATCTAAGCACACTTTCATGCATATTTCAGCCAAATTTGAAGTAAATCTGACGTAGTTTGGATGAGATACAAAAGTAAGAGACGTTTTGGCCTCGCGGAAATCGAGGCCGCTTGTCAACTGCATACGTTTGCAAGGGCAATTTCGGGCGAAATTTTACCGCATCATACGTAAATGCGTTTTTCTCTCTAAGACAAGATAGGAGTGAAATATTTCAATGAAATTTTCAGGAAAGTAGGTTGATACGATTATCTACCTGTGGTGTTAATAGCTTAGCTCTTGCTTTATTTTGTAGGGAGATATATTGCTTTGAACTATTGTCATTTTCACCTCGCTCAAAAGCTCACCTTCGGAAAGTAGGTTTTACACCAAACTCCCTGTAGGGTTAAATATCTAAGGTAAAATAGACGCAGTTTTTCATACAAGTCTGTCAAAGACACTTTCATGATGCCACCACTTTCTTTCTGAGTGCTTTCAATCAAAACTTTTGGAGATATTTGAACTTTTATTTGGACGCAAGGTCAAAAATGCGTGATTTCTTATTCGAAGTTCAGCTTCATATATCTCCATACCAAAGTACAACCATAGTATGGTATTTCAGATCACGTCTAAGCACACTTTCATGCATATTTCAGCCAAATTTGAAGTAAATCTGATGTAGTTTGGATGAGATGCGAAAGTAGAAGACGTTTAACGTTTTGGTCTCGCGGAAAGCGAGGCCGCTTGTCAACTGCACTTGTACCCTTTGACAATTTCGGGCGAAATTTTACCGCATCAAACATAATCGCGTTTCTCTCTGTAAGATGAGAGAGGAGTGAAATATCTCAGTGAAATTTTTAGGAAAGCCGGCTGGTACGCTTATCTATCTGTGTTGGTATTAACTTTGCTCTCGCTTCATTCTGTTAGGAGATATAAGGCTTTGCACAGAGGCCTTAAGAATCAATGTGAGGGATGTGATGAAAAGGAAGTTACCTAAGTTTCTCATTCATGGTTATCACGTTATCTCAAGCAAATCCTATGGTGTCATAATATAATAGTAGTACATGTATCATTAGCTACATGTAGCCAAGGGGTGTAGCCGGCACTGAGGTGTCAATTTTCTCCTTGGCTGACCACAGGCCTTGGCTAGCTTAATGCCACTGTAGGATCTGCTTGGAGATAAGTTATCAAGCACTCCAAGCCTGGACAACATACACTGTCTAACATGGTAGCTATATATGGGCATGATACTGTAAATAATGGTATTATGAAATAAGTTTTCTAAAGCTAAGTATAGAAACGATTGTTGAATGAATGTTTTTCAGTGTATAATGTATAAACTACTGATGGATATTCATAGCAAAACAGAACATAGCAGAACATATTACAAACAGTAATCTAGAAAATGTGGAGTAAGTATTCTAAGTCAGACTAGATAATATGTAAATCAATGACTGCCTGAAAATCAGGTCCAGCTTGATCTGTGTACGTTCCTGGTATAACAAAGTGAAGTGACTTATTTTGACTACTGATAAGAGTTTCCAAGGTTTTCAGTAGAATTGCTGTTTTACATATGTCCTCTTCCTGTTATGAACAGACTTCAAAATTAATTCAAAAGGATTTACCACAAGCCATGTACAATCCGTCAACGTCTTTGAAATCTTGAAAAAAAAACGAATTTCTGGTGGTGGTGGGGTCATTTCTTTAAAATGTATGTTTCTGCGATCAAAATGTGCATTTCAGTGAATGGTATGGTGGGAAAGACTCAATGATAGGTCAACCCGGTCAACGTCTTTGAAATCTAAAAAATCAATTTTCTAGCCTGTATATTACCTTTGTTGGGCAAGGTCATTGAAAAAAGAACCTATGACCCTATGTAAACTGCACATCAAACACATTTGAAACAAAAGAGTAAATAGGTACTGTTCAGTTTTAATAAGTGTTCTAAATATGGTGTATCAAACTATCATGAATATACAGTATCCCAGTAAATATCGTACTCCTATTGGAAAAGGAAACTTACAGTCTTCAAATACAAATCAGTTTATACAACTGGGTAAAAAACAGATTAGTCTCCATATATGTTTCCTTTGACATCCAACACTTTTCTTTAGCGTCACTGGAATGAACTGGCAGAACAATTCAATGCAGGTACAGCTAACTAGACAAACAGTTGAACATGTCAAAGCCACTAATTACCCATCAGGCGATCAGGGTCATATGCAAATGTTACTTAACATACAGTATTACACTTGGTATCAAAGAATATAAAATATTGTGCTAAATACAACACACATTATGTCACTACTATTATAGCTTTATACAGGTTTAGAGGCTTATTGCACAACTGTATGCGTGTGCCACTCAGAGTCAGATGACTTGGTGTCAAATGGAATTGGCATCTAAGGAACCAATTATTATACAACCCCACACAGATTTTACAAATCATCAGGACACCCTATTTTGAAACAAATCCACATGTCAACTTCAACTTTTTCTATATACATATGTAGTCTTCTGTCCAATCAACAATGTTGTTAACAACTTAAGCTGGTGATTTGTGACTTCTGATCAAACACTAACACCCAGTCACCTATGGAGCATTTATCCTTTTCTCAGGTTTATAAGGTCACACCAATTCAATCAATTGATTATCAGAATTATTGCCCATTCCTATTTTTCCAAAAATTAAAAAATTCACCACACCTGCCATTCAGCATATTTTCACCATTACAAATAACTTTCCAGTATAGTAAATTGGCTTACAGGGAATTATAAGCTCATTACTTGGCACAGCCGTCTTTGTAGTGAAATATTTCAATCATGAAGACATGTTAAATACATTAAAACTGTATACTTGTAATAATTTTCAACAAACAGGTGCAGCTACTGTGAAGAGGTAGCTTTTGCTTGCTTTTTTTCAAGCTGACAATGTATTATTCTTTATGTTTTGTACTAGTACTTATTTAACACCAAGTTTTTGCAATTTCTTGCTAACCATGTTGCTATTTTTTTAATCCAAGAGCTGTCAAATTGAGCTTTTGTGGCCTAAAATGTACCTGTATAATACATTACCTAATCTCTAGACTAACAAGCCATACAACTGCTCCCTGTACGATACCTTACCTTGTCTCCAGACTAACAAGCCATGCAACTGCTACCTGTACGGTACCTTACCTGGTCTCAAGACTAACAAGCCATGCAACTGCTACCTGTACGGTACCTTACCTGGTCTCCAGACTAACAAGCCATACAATTGCTACCTGCACGGTACCTTACCTGGTCTCCAAACAAGTAAGCCATCCAACTGCTACCTGTACGGCACCTTACCTGGTCTCCAGACTAACAAGCCATACAACTACTACCTGTACGGCACCTTACCTGGTCTCCAGACAAGCAAGCCATCCAAGTGCTACCTGCACGGTGCTTTACCTGGTCTCCATACAAGCAAGCCATCCAAGTGCTACCTGTGCTGTACCTTACCTGGTCTCCAAACAAGTAAGCCATCCAACTGCTACCTGTACGGTACCTTACCTGGTCTCCATACAAGCAAGCCATCCAAGTGCTACCTGCACGGTACCTTACCTGGTCTCCAAACAAGTAAGCCATCCAACTGCTACCTGTACAGTACCTTACCTGGTCTCCATACAAGCAAGCCATCCAACTGCTACCTGTATGGTACCTTACCTGGTCTCCATACAAGCAAGCCATCCAAGTGCTACCTGTGCTGTACCTTACCTGGTCTCCAAACAAGTAAGCCATCCAACTGCTACCTGTACGGTACCTTACCTGGTCTCCAAACAAGTAAGCCATCCAACTGCTACCTGTACGGTACCTTACCTGGTCTCCATACAAGCAAGCCATCCAACTGCTACCTGTGCAGTACCCCCTGGCATGCAGACAATTACCTATTTTCAACTGTTACTAGGGGTGGGTACTGGTACAAAACCGTTTTTTTTTTCTTTTTGGACCAGTCCAGAAAAAAACGGACCTGAAATAATTCAGTGGACCAGACCAGATGTTGGACTGATTGGAAAATGAACATATTATACTGGCACCATGGCGGCAGACGCACACATTTTGAGGCTTATTGGTCCAAGAAAATAGCAAGAGCAAAGTATACGTAGAGCTGAGTAGAGTTGGTAGTCATTTTCATCACGTGTCTACAGTCAAATGTGATGACGGTCTAAGGCAGTTAGCATTGTTTATGTGCAGATAGGATACTCCACCAAACAGATTCCTTTTCAGCAAAATTAACTATTGCTTTGAGTATTCACCATTCATAATTAGGTCCAGGTTCAGATCCGGACCAGTGGACTGAACCTGGACCTGAATTTTCTGTAATCTCCAAGCAAGGAGCTCCTTGCTCCAAGCAGATCTTGCGTGGCATATTAGACAGTATTATAAGCTGGGGGAGGGTTTAGCCGACAGAGCAGTAAATTGGCCACGTGATTAAATTTTCTGTACCGGTACCCACCCCTAACTGTTACCGTAATAAGCTGTTTGGTATCTTACCTGGCTTTATGGCATGAAAATTGAGGAAAATGTGAATTCAGTTCATTGAGCACTGTCATTACCTGAATTCAATATCATTTCGCTGCCATTTATTTTGATCTAGACGTTTTTTGGGGAATGAAATTATCCTTTTCAAACCATAAATACATTACATTGCATACATAAGTCACTGCCTAGCTAAACCCGAGGTATAAACTAGGCTTCCTTTATAACCAGTCTATGAGGTTATAGATTATACTGATGTTGCCTTTAATGCCTCTCATAATCATATAACGTTACCACCGGGCCGTGCACCACATTATTGAAACCAATACAAAGCAGCTGGAAAAGTAATATCGTTTTAAAGATGGCCAAATACCTTGAAAAAAGGAAAATATTTAACAATACCTACCTATTTATTGATCATGATGAGAAACAATATGTTGCGAATTTGTCCGAGCTCGCTCGAGCAGCAAAATTTAACCGTTAAACCGTTACTATTTGACGATCCCACCATATGATAAGCAAACACTATGAAGAACTTCACACTGTAGCAGCAAACATTTCCATGTGTTTTTCGGTCCTGCATAGTTGGCAAACTTCTAGGCATGTCCACGACGCGTCGACGGCACAGCTCGATTTCCGAATGGTGGCCATGACAGTCCATTAGGTGACCTGTAGTCTAGATGACCTAGGAGCATGACCTCAGTGTACTCCTGGTTATTCGGAGTTCAGCGTTGTCCTGGCACCAGTACTGCTGTTAACTTCTTTCATCCTAGGATGAAAGGATAAGGTCCTACCGCAGCAACGACTGCCCAACGCCGACCTTAGTTATATAGTTATTTCTGTTAACGCTATGTGTATGGGGTGCACCCCTACACCAGGATTCCCTTATTCTGCATAAGGCCTGGAAAGAGTTAACCGACCGATCCTTTGCAAAAGACTTCCAACCCTATGGTTTTGGGGGTGCACAGCTATAAAAAAAACAGATTTCGAAGATTCTGTAAAATTGTTTTCTTTTTATTTCATAAAAGGATTCTGAATCAAAGTAGTTGTCATCCTTACCAAAAATCTGATTGGAGTAGTATATAAAAGACTATAACGAAATGTTTCAAACGAAAAATATTGTTTTGAAGAATCTTTGAAACTATTTGAAAGGATGTCACGACAGGATGTGACACGGTCTGGAAATTTTGTCCGGTTACCGGCGGTCAGAGATCTTTAGATTGACTAGGAAACACAATTGGGTACTGAAGTAAGATGAACATTTAACAGGAGATACTAGTAGTCACAGATGATGAAGACGATTCACCAAGAAGGTTATGCTTTTGGGTGTGTTCGTGTGTGTGTGTGTGTGTGTGTGTGTGTGTGTGTGTGTGTGTGTGTGTGTGTGTCTATCTGCTGTGAAAACGATTATTCGAGAATATCTGGATGGACTGTCTTCATGCTTTTCTCTGTAGATATGTTTCATGGGTGCTAAAAAGATTAGATTTGATATCATATCAACACCATGATGTTTACATTGATGGAAGAAATCATATTCTAACTCCGGGCGATTTGGTTGTCGTACTAATGAATAAATTCACATGAGAATCTTCAAATACAGATTGTGTCTTTGAAGCAATTTCTGTTCAGTTCTTTGATATTATTATTTCTGAAAAAATCACTTGCAGATCAAGAAGCCCTCATTCACGACTCTTTCTGAAGTCTTATCGCTTTTAAAGGTTTCCTTTATAGCTCCAAGGGATTCGTTGATTAGAACATCCAACACTTTAAGATCTGAGTATGGGTGATGTTTTATTCACTATTAACACGAAACAAGTGAGACCGCGTAGCGCAGTGGCGGCATGTTCAGTGAATATTTCAAAGGTTTCACAAGCCTAGGAAATATTAAAGGGACATATTGTATATAGGTTTGGCGCCAAAATTTCACATTTTCTGAACTTTAAAATCTCCAGTCAGATTGGTAATTGTAACTTATTTCCAACTTATCCGCTTCATTTTGTCACATGTACATTGTCTATGTAATATATTCGAATTTCTCCGTATCTTTTGTGATATCTTTGATACGGCCACACCGATTTTATTTGTTGCTGCTCAGATTCGCCTGTCCATTTTTTTCTTTGACAAAATAAAAAAGGCGGAGAAAAAATAACACACGATTTACTCACACTGCATGAAAAGTCGTATTTACCGAAACGGTAAATGTGATGTAAAGCCTGGTAAAGGTTACATTTACCGGTAATTTACCGATCATTTACCCGTCGGTAAATGTGCAGATTTACCCGGCATTTACCCTACATGGTAAGTCCGGTAATGGTTGCCTAAATTTACCACATTTACCCGGTTCATGTAAAGGCGTGTTTACCGAGATTTACCATTTGCGGTATAAGTCACAGTTACTGTCATTTACCCTTTCTTAGCGTGGGTATATAGATGCATTTACCGGGATTTACCACTCACGTTAAATATCATTTACCGGCCTTTACCGTGGGTATATATAGATGCATTTACCTGGATTTACCACTCGCATTATATCTCATACTTATTGGCATTTACCCATCTGTAACATTTACCTGGAAGTTCACAAACCACGTTGTATGACATCCTAAATTACCCACATTTATTCACAACTATGAATCAGAAGGACATGTTTTTGATAAAATACAGCAAAATTTAATAGATAAATATAGCAACAGTTAAGTTATATTTTCTGGAGGGTACTAGTATACACTGCAAATAAAATGTATAGTTTTATCAGCTACCACTTACTCTGTACATGTATTAACACACACATAAACCACACAATATAAACATATTTGTCTTGGTAAATTATACATACAAGAATAGTCTTTATATACAGTAAATACAAGTAGTAGCATGTTCTGTGTAAAATCCTGACTTTGTTGTCAATGATAATGTCATGTCACCTATGAAAGTATGATTGTATAATGAAAGCTTGAGAAGTGCAAAGAAACAGTAGCATCACAAGGAAAACTGACCTGCAATGACATATAAGACTTGTAGTGCAACATTCAGTGTGGCCTGCAATGTTTCACCCTTCAATAGGCAGCATCATGTAACTACTACATATCATCCAATCAGTGATTTATCATTTAAAACTTAGAAATATGTAGGTCAACATTTAGTGGGGCCCATGCTGTTTTACACTTTGTCAACATGATCAGTGCCATGTACTGTAAATGTATCTAAGTTCACAGTAGGAAGGTAATCGCTATGAGTTTGTGGTTGCATAACAGTCACATATGTATCCGGGTCTTAGACAAGAAGGTACTAGTATGCACGCATGCGGTTGTTCGCAGCAATTTTTAGTTAAACCGCGAACATTTCTGGATTTACAGTTACTATCTGCTACGTGTTTATTCAAGTAATGCTTTATCATTATTTGATTTAAAAACAGATGATATCTGTATGTTACATGTACATTAATGTCAATCTATACATTCTAAACACATATGTCAAATGCAAAAATCAAAGCTGCATAAACTTACTAGTAACATACATTTGCATAATTCCACCAGGTGCCATTATACCACCACCTCATAAAACATTGTCATAGAGGCCTTCTGAAGATTGTCTTCAACACCTAAATATCTGAATTGTAAATTTTATTACATTTAGGATATATAACATTCGGTGTTCAAGACAATTTTGGGAATACCTGTATACTAACGTTTTTTTGAGGTGGCGGTATTATGGCATCTGGTGGAATTATGATAGTCAATGTTATTTGAACACCTACATGTATGTTGCACCAGATTGTATGCTATGGAACTGCTTGTGTGTGTAATAAAGAGAACTCCCTATTCCAATATACATCTGAGACCACTGCTGTCATGGCCTCAGTGTAAGCTTCTCCCTCAGTGCCAGCATGTTGGACTTCTTGGTGTGGGTTTGGAGTCCTTGTAATGAACCGTTTCCTGTATAAGAAAACCACCAAAGTTCCATTGAACATACATTTACTTTGAATCTGCCCTATGAAGTTTGAACAAACTAATAGAGGAAACGAAATAATATGCTCAAGAAATATCATGTCACACTGGTAACTGGAACAGTTGTGCCTCTTCCCAATAGATTATCAAACAACAGCTAACAAGAAGCGAGAAAAAATGAGGACTCAGGATGGTCACCTGCCTCAGTATACACTGACTGTGCTACTGCTGATCATAAAATATACTATTGGTCTTACCTAAAGTACAGAGCCTTTAGCAGTACTTCAGCAGAAGAGCTTCTGACAGTTGCCTGCTTTGTTTAATTTCCTGCCATCCTCCTCATAAGATGTGCTGCACTTTGAAGGAAGTCTCCACTGTTGATGTACTGGAGTGGCCATATGAAAAGATAAACAATGTCACAGTTAAAAACTAAATCTGGGCATTCTCAAAATTATATATTCTACCTGAAATATGATATTGACCAAACATCTGTATTGCTGGATTACTAAACACAAGTAACTGAAACGAAAAGAAAGAAGGCATCAGGCCTTTAATAAAACTTATGTTTTAATCAATAATTACTTAACACTGCTGATTCTGGCTCATCAATTTCATGTATATGAGTGTCACTTTGAAACTTTTGTTCGAATAAATTAATTATACTTGTTAATTTTGTCAATAATTGCTCCTCCTTTAGTAATACAGTGAAATTTATTTCTTCAGCATTTGCTGAATCAGATATAGATGCCTGCTTGACAACTATCAACAGGCATTCCGATTCGATTCTGGTTTATGCCAAGCATGCATGAACATGTTTTTTTTTGGTTTGGAGAATCTCGTGGGGAGGGGGTTACTAGTACAAAATGTAGTATACCTAGTCATTTGTGAAATCGTGTTTCCGGCGATGTCACGTCAATAATAACAACTCTAAGTATATTAGATAAAAGTTGTTATGGTGAATAACAACAGCATTATTTAGTTAATCTGTAGCAAGTGTTTGTACTCACCGTTCGAAAGTCCTTCTACATTGAGGGAGGGGGGCGAAGTCCGAGGAAACAGTTGCTGCACGCTAGCCACCAATTTCCCCGCATTTTGGGTTTGCATCACATTTCCTTTGACTCCCAAGCCTCTCCCAGGACGAGAAGTAGACAATGGCGGGGCGATGTTTCGCGAAAAGCGACATACGACGCCTTATTCATGCCGATCCTACAGAAAAAAACGGTCTTCCCCTCCATTTTGAAAAATCTGGGGAAAACTCGGCGCAAAGGATGACGGGAGCGCTTCCGGGTTGGCCGGATAGCGCGGCGGGTTGGCGGTTCGCGCCCATTGGCCCCCGCTATCTCAACAATAATTCCGAGGCTTATACTATAGCGCGTGGTCAGATTCTACCCAAAAAAGCATCTGTTTTTACCTCCGCGTTACTTCAATTGGGTATCTTATCCTGGTCCCTTTAAATATCCTAGTCCCTTATCCTGGTCCCTTATCCTGGTCCCTTATCCTGGTCCCTTATCCTGGTCCCTTATCCTGGTCCCTTATCCTGGTCCCTTATCCTGGTCCCTTATCCTGGTCCCTTATCCTGGTCCCTTATCCTGGTCCCTTATCCTGGTCCCTTATCCTGGTCCCTTATCCGGGGACCTTATCCGGGGACCTTATCCTGGAC
>NC_049984.1:24814516-24836792 GCF_000003815.2 Branchiostoma floridae | reverse complement strand
CGGCATATTCCCGGTTAAAAGCGCGAATCAACCTCCCCCCCCCCCCTGAAAAACAAAAAATCCCCAAGGCTCCCATAGAGGCCGGTGAAGGATGCTGGGCTCACACGTGATTGTGGTAGATGTCTGAAAAGGATGTCCCAGATTCTTGTCGGCAGTTGGTCTTGTCACAGCTTGAAACTTCTGCGCCATTAAAATTGATTGAACGGCAACCGACGACGATTGTGACATCACCGTATGATTGTGATGGCGATGAAAAAAAAAAACTTTAAAAAGAGAACGAGAAAGATCAAGTTTTTTTGCAATGTATATTCGCTCATTTTGCAACTGCTTTGTACAGCTTACAGTGTGGTTTAAAACCTTTTTTTCTCCTTTTTGCAACGGCCGAAAATTCATGCGCGTCCGGATGTCGTCTGGATAACCGAAACAGTAGCTTAAAGATGTAGGCCCGGTTTACACGAGGGAAAAAATGACTTGTCCTAAAAATGTCCTTCGACGCGCGGCGCGTGTTCTACGACACCGGATCCGGAGGTACCACACTGTGGCGCCCCACAGGGTGTTACTAGTATTTCCGTTTTCACAAGGGCAAAAAAATGTGTCCTAGAACACGCGTCGCGCGTTGAACGTCGTAGGACATTTAGAAAACAAATTTGTTTCCTCGTGCAAACCGGCCCGTAGAAAACAAATTAAGCTGGTATGAGTTTTGATGGAGAAGCAGGGTTTGACATTGTTGACAATGTATCTATTTGAACAATGCAATGTTTTTTCTTAGTAACACAGTACCTTTTGATATATAGCTTGTCTTGCTTTAAACCATTATTATGTATTACGTTGCAAATAGGGATACCATATTGCACAGGTCTCATATGGAAGCCTGGGAACCATACCACCGGGACCCCCTAGCTGGTTATACGGTGTTGAAGTGCTGCCCGCCCGCCGAGTTCATCAGCGAACGTCGGGGAATTTTTACGGGTATGGTTTTAGTTAGATAGCTCCCCTATGCCGATAGATGACCAAGCTTATGTTTATGTAGTGATTTGAGTGTTAATAGGATTATAAAAAGTGACAATGTCATTCGTTGTTCTTCAGTCAAGAGTAAAACGTTTTGATAATCAGATTTGTGATTGAAATTCCCGTGTATGGTACAGAAGAGAGTAAGCTTCATGCAAATAATGATTAAAACTTAATTACAAGTTACCGAGAGAGTTACTATTGTTATTATTTACAAATGTTTTCGATTCTTCGTTATTGTATTTGTAAAAGGTGATATAGGTTACTCGACCCTTACCCGACCGTTGCAAGAAAAATTAAAGAGGAAAACGTTGCAAACAAATAGGGAAAAAATTTTTATCCACACTGTAAGTTGTGCAAAGTAGCTACAAATGGCGTACACATGATGTACATTGGAAAAAAAAAACTTGATCTCTCTCGTTGTTCTCTTTTAAAAGTTGTTTTTTCCATCGCCACCACAACCATACGTTGCTGACACGGTCATCCTAGGTTGTCGTTCAATCAATTTCATTGGCGCTGATCTTGACAGGACCAACTGCCGAAAAGAATTAGGACATCATTTCAGACAGCTAGCAGAGTCACGCGTGAGCTCGTGTGAATGATACTTGAATGTTAATCACAATTTTAAGTTGAAAAAAGACCGTCAATTAGCGGCATGGTTTTGAGTTCTACCAAGAGATACAACAGCTGTACCATCAAGGCGACTATCAAGAACCTCTCAAACTTCGAGTTTGTCTTTGGTGGAAATGTAGCCTACTTTTATGGGGGAAATTATCCAAATATACCATTTGGAAAATGTTCCTAAATGTTTCTAGGCATTTCCTAAAGTGAGAAAAAATCGAAGGAGAAAGAAAAAAAAAATACATGTTCCCCACGGGGAATCGAATATAATTATTTAGAACCATCTGAGTACTTGCAGTGGACTCTAGGTCTCGACTATAACTTAACTACAACAGACGGTGCAATTCAAACAGAGAACAAATTACATTCAGAATGCAAATCTGTGGAAATCGTGATCCTAAGTCACGTTTAAAAACATTGATTTCCTTTTATGAGGAAACGACTAACACTTGAAGAACAAAGTCACCCACATGACAGTACCATATGCAAGGAAATTGACTTTCATAACAGGGTACTTACAGAATCATATGTGCAGGAAATTGCACTTCAAAAATTGAAAGTAATATCCGAAAACATTGTAGTAGCTCTTGGCAATTGCAACATCTGTTTCTGAACTCTCAATGTGATAAATACAAACTGAATTGTTCGATGTTGAATAATTGGATAAAAATTGCCGCAGGATTTGTAGCTATAGTAATATCTATATCCGTCTATGATTCTAACACAACACAAGGACAGAAATCTGTATAGAAATATCGTAATGAAGACTATAATGTAACTAGAGTTCCACAAACACATCCCTTCACTAAATAATCATGCCTTTATTCAAGACTTTAAGGTATTATTCATGTATTTCTAAAGAGTACTTACCCCAATAGCACAAAAAAAACACGACTGCATGAACATGTGTTCCCCACAAACCCACAAACAATACCAAAAACATAAACATCTTTTTCTCAGTTACATATGTGACGATATGTGCTGGACCGTACCACCAAGGATTTGGGGATTTCGTGCAATCAACAGAAGTGTGCGATTATCCGGTGTGCAATTAACTGGCTTCTACTGTATACCACAGACTTGAATAAACGCATTGGAAAGATTCCAGTTGCGGCTTTTCCATATCCGGCCCGGCAAATGACAGTACCGCGTCGGCTCTATCGGCGGCCTAATACCTTAAGCGTGTAGCGCCCATAATGATACCACTGGCTCTGTTACGGTCTTATACACCACCAGGCTTTGCACTAAACCTTTTTTTACGATTCGTCTTTGTCAGGCGTAAGCCTTTTGGGAGACCACGGGCAACAAAATGTAGTGTCTTCCTGCATGGATCAATGACCTTGTAATATCCTAATTCCATAAAGGTTGCATCTCACTACACTTGCGTCAAACTTGCGTCACTTCGGGGTTCGTTTAGTGCGTCACTGAGAATTTCTAGAAAAACACTACGAATTCCCAGGAATAGAAAATAATTTTCATTCTAACGGCATTTGGGCTCATTCCTTCTCGTGTGAAGGGGATATAAGTTCCATTTGGAATTCCCACCCGAATGTGGCGCGAATTTTGCAAATACTTCATTCCGACTGGTTGTGCTTGATTCCTGGAAAGTCGGAGGTGCGAGGGCCCTCTTACTGAGATGTGTACCTCCTGGCTGTAATCATACAGCAAATAATAGCTGAAATGAATTGATAATCGTTTCTTCGCCATGCCTTCAGGCGCGGTTTTAAAGACACATTTGTAAGAAAACAAATCCAATCTCCTGGTAACACTATCCCTACGGCGGTAGTGGGGCTCCGAAGCTTTTAACCCTTTTGTGAAATTGCAGGTAATTTCACACCAATGCTGCAATGGGACCACTCAAATTACTTTCAGATTGCTTCAGCTTGCGGGCGTGTGACGGAAATATCAAACTCCACGTGCGACCTACTTGGTTGCTTTGACGCCGGTCTCCAAAGTATCGTTGGCGAAGGTCTGTGAAATACTATAACGTATCGTCTTCAACATTTTCATTCGCAAGAAGTAATGTCACTTTAGCGGCGACGCTGCGTTCTAAATTAGATTTTAGAAACTTTATGATGGGAATATACCA
The DNA here is from genome assembly GCF_000003815.2 of Branchiostoma floridae. Taxonomy (NCBI): domain Eukaryota; kingdom Metazoa; phylum Chordata; class Leptocardii; order Amphioxiformes; family Branchiostomatidae; genus Branchiostoma; species Branchiostoma floridae. The sequence goes on along the minus strand of NC_049984.1, from coordinate 24,833,074 downwards.
AAATGTACGAATAAAAGGTATGACCAAAAAGACAAGAAAATACACAAAGCCTCAGAAGATTCTTTATTTTTTTGTGTGCAGAATTTCACTAGTTTATTTGCAAAACAATTACAGGGTACTCACTAATCCGTGCAGGCCCTATCCATGCATTTCTACAACCTCTACCTGGCTCCGCGGATCGTCGGTCAAATAGAAATTGGATAAAAATAGGGAATAGAGTGCTAGGGGAGTCGGCCGGCCATAGAAGTTAGAACTCACCGCTGCAGTTTTAGAGCAAGCTGCTAGGGCGTCCAAACCTACAGCACTTCTCCCTTCTTCACAAGAAATCTGCGGCCCCAAACTCAAGGCCAGGACAAAACAAAAGATACAGCCAGGGTCACACACACGATACAGCCAGGGTCACACACACACACACACACACACACACACACACACACACACACACACACACACACACACACACACACACACACACACACACACACACACACACACACACACACATCTACTGTGGCAAATGGAGATTGTTCTTGACCCATTGTTACTTGCCTGCATCCGAAATATCACCTTATTTCCGTGCAAACCTGTCTCTTTCCTGGAGGGGCCGCACAAAAGGCCCATTACAAAAAATGGCCATGGCCATAAAAAGTGTGTTACAAGCCAAAAAGACGGAAAAGGACCTGGAAGCCTGCTATGGAGGCTACCCTTTGATCAAACGCGGAAAGACACTCACTCTACCGTCTGAACTCTCACCAAGCCGTGCCAGCTTAACAGTTTCATCAGTTCATTTCATTATGATTTGGAGTAAAAGGGTAAGAAGAATTATGTTAAGGGGCGCATGATAGGGCAAAGGTGGAGCTCAGTAATTACTACCCATATCTTACCCGAACAGAGGACAAATAACAAGGAACTTGGCACTTTTCCATAGGAAAGGGTAACAGTGGTATGAAGTAAAAGGGTAGGGCCATAGGACCTTAATTGAAACGTTAAGATGAAGTAGACTACTCGTTTTAGAAAGCACCAGCCGGATATCAATTTGGAAACTTAGAAGTGAAGAAAATTATATTCCGCTGGTTTGATGTAATCCGAGGAACGAACTGAAGCTAGAATAGAATGGATTCAAGGCTGCTCTCAACCCGACCTTGGTTAGGGGGTAGGGGTGGGTACCGGTACAGAAAATTCAGGTCCAGGGCCGGTTCAGGTCCACGTTTGGAACTAACCTGGACCTGATAGAGTATGTGAAAACTTGTGAATGGACGATACTGAAAACAATGGTACATTTGCTACGGAGGAATTTGTTTCGACTCACGTTCTGAAATCATACAATGCTAACTGCCTCTGTAAAACTTGGTAGAAATAACAATAGAGTCTACTCGACTTCGCTCTTGCTATTTTCGTCGACCGGTAAGCCCCAAAACCTGATCAGAGATAGCTTTATTGCACAACAATTGTACGGGGTACAAAGTATGGCATCTACATAACAAATACAGTTCTATAACTTAACGCTTATCTAACTAATACGGAAGTTGTAGTATGGGATAAGTTTCTTACAGTCATTGGAGGCTTTTACAATCATTGGAGGAATTTCTAATGTCTAAACCTTCTTTGATATATTTTCCTATATCTGTCATGCAGGGATTGTCACATGTCATGATGTATTTGAATTTGCACTTCAGGTCCATTGAGATAAATCCTTGTGTGTAAGATGACAGCCTTGTGTATAGAGAATTACGTATATCAGAATATTTGAGACATACAACTATAAAGTGATATTCGTCTTCAATTAGCTCTGGACAGAATGGACAGACCCCCTGGTCGATAGGGATTTTTTGGAATCTCCCGGTATCTACATTTAATTTGTGACAATTCTGGTCATACAATCTGTTCATTTTTCAACAGGTCCAACATCCGGTCTACTGAATTTTCAGGTCCGGTTTTTCCGGACCGGCCTAATAAGAAAACACGGTTTTGTACCGGTACACCGTAACCACCCCTTGTTGGGGCTGAAGGAAATTTAAATGGTTATAGTAGTTCACTAGCCTTTATGAAAACCGTTACGGGGTAGTGGGTAGTTATTAACTGTGTCTATTGCATCTGCACTACCACTAGACAGATGTTAATTAATAGAATGATCTTGACAATAAGAAATATAATCACTCGCGATAAACAACGTAAGCGCACTAATTAAGGAGAGTGCCAATTAGCCAACACTGATTGGATTATCCGGATGACATACACGCGCGCATCAATCTTCGTTCGTTTCCCCACAAAATAAAGTATTGTAGATCGTTAAAAGCAGCTGCAATATGAGCCTAAATGGAATATTTATGTCGTAGAACGCCAAAGTCAATTCCAAAGTCAATCTTAAAGAGAAAGATGTGAAAGGACAAAAATTGAAGACTCTTTTGTTCGGTATACCATACCTAGTCTCCAAGCAGACCTTACGGTGCCTAAAGAGATAGTATCAAAGCTGGCAAAGGAGTATAGCCGACCAAAGGGAGATAGCCGGCCAAAGGGAGTCAAACGGGCACCGGAGCCGCTCTACTAAGTCCCTTGCCAGCGTTGATACTATTTCTAAGGCACCGTAGGGTCTGCTTGGAGACTATACCATACAATAGTCACTTGTTCAACCTTCCTGACCACTTACATTTCATAATGAAGTGAAGGCAATTTGTTTAGACAAACCTTTTACTTTGCATCATTGCATATCACTGCATCGTGGCCTTACGTACATACAAAGAACAGATTAGTATTTCAAGCAAAACGTGACGAATGCTACAGTTGTATGTTTAATCACAGGTGCTGATTTTGCCAATCCACTTCGTTATCAAGGAAGAATTAATCAAACCATGGACGGGAAGAAGATAAATGACAAAAATTAGATTAAGCCACATATCAAACCGCACAATACATAAAAGCGATACATGTAACACAGATTGAAGAGAATCGTAAAAAAAACTATCAATCTATAAAAGGTACGACAAAATTAGAAGAAAAGCGTACTCTTTTGACATATATCGCTTTGCGTTACATATAGGTATACGCCCCAAATGTCCAAACTCTAAACAAATTAATTTGTAGTTAGAACTTCCGTTTGTTTGTTTGTTTATTTATCTATTTATTTGTTTGCTTTGGATACCCTGTAAAGTACCTCATAGCGTAACGCTCCAGGTTTGAAATGAAGAGTACAAGATGCATATCCGAAAAGACGTATTTAATCTACTCACATCGGGAAGGACCCCTACCCCTTTCGATAAGTATGGTCAACTCTTTTACGTATGTTTGAATGCATGTCGAGGTCGAGGTGTGACTCTCCTCAAACGCAGGACCTCCATTTAGCATCCTATCCGAGGGATGGCCCTAGCCGAAGCTGGCGCCCATTTTCACCCGGGTAAAGTGAAAAAAAGTGCCTTTACCAATGCCACAACGTCGGCAGCATGTCAATGGATTCGAGCCCGGTGCATCTGGATTCTTGACCAAACATCCGAACCTTTACGCCAACAGGAAGCCACATTAAGTGACCGGTGTTAATTTGTCCATTAGTTACTAATCTGAGGCCACAGGTGTTCGCAAAGTCCCAATCCACTCTGGACTATTAAATAACGTGTGTCCATTTCCACCGGCTAAAGGTCACCACGCAATTTCCTAAACAACTTACCGTTTCAAATGTCTTGAACAACACGTGTTTTCGTCAACTGTGACCACTCTAGACCATTAGTAGAGTCTCCAATTCCACTCTAGCACTGCCCGATTAATGAAAACTTACCACCCACGTTTTGTTTTGCGTTTTTTTCTTTTTGTAAACAGATGTTTCTGTTTTTCTCAAAACTAAAACCATTGAGTATAAAAACGTGTTCTCCCCGGTAGTGGAATACATATTGCTTTTTCTAGTGTGCTCTTCTTATTCTTCTGTCATTAGCCAATCAGAGTTTAGAATTGTGTAAGCTGTATATTGCAAATATGTTTTTCACTCGCACACAAGAATATACGACTCTTCTAATGGTATAGTATAATTATATCGAGATGATTATATGCAAGTTTATGCCTGAATGCTAATTGCAAGTACATCCATTGGTAAAACATAGGAGATATACAAGTGACAATGAACAGCGATAAACATTATTCTACTCGAATACTGGTGTTGTCTATTGCTAAACAGGTTGGGTTTGACTTCTTTTTTGGAAGCAGAGGAAGACGAAAAGCCCCATTTTCCCTACAATTTGTGGGTTCTGCGATTTCAAGAGAAAAGCGACTTTCTGTTCGTCTGTGAGTGTGGGGAAGTCTGGATATGTCATTGTGACTTCTCTAAGCAAAGTGATTCTTTCGGTTTGGTTGAATCAACACTTGGAAATAAATTGTGTTTCGTCTTTCACTGCTTTAGATGTACATATTGTATTGATGGGCTAGTTAAAAAACCAAGTATATTCATTTTTTTTACTCATACACATAAAACATTCTGCATTTTCTCGAAAATGTTGCCTTTGTAGTTTTGCTTGTTGTTTGTATCGCATTCCCGGTAAAACGCTGTCTGCTTGTGTTTCTTGATATTTGTTGTCAGCATAACTCAAGAACCTCTGGATGTATACGATGATATTTGGTATGTGGGTAGGGTTTGGAAAGACAAAGGTCAAGGTCGATTTCGGGCTTCCTGGTATGTGACCTTGATACTGTAGCAAAACATCGATTTTTACACAGGTGGAGTAATGCGGAACGTCTTGACCAAGGGCACGAACGTTAGCATGACAGAATTCGATTCCATAAAGCTAGGGGCACAACCCGCCGTACTTGCAAGTGCGTGCTGTCTACGTGCCAAAACGTGGGCAATCTTTTGGTATCCGTAAGTGGTAAGTACCGTCTCCGTACTCGTGGCGAATCCCACGGATTTGGGAGCACGCAGACACGCCGTAGAAATTTAAGTGCATGCAGAACTTTCTCTGCGTTCGGGCTGTGGATTCGCCCTCCGTACGTGCCAGTACGGGCGACGCACCTGCCATGTACAGACTGAACGTTTTCAGGAATACGTGGCGGACGTGGCCTCCACAAAAAACGTACGGACAAATTGCACGTACGGCGGGTTGTGCCCCAGGCTTCACCTCTGGGTTATTCTCGGCCAACAACCCCCTGCAGATTCGGCCTGCGTGCCGATTTCGATTTACTACTCGCTTTTCTATCTTAGGAAAACGACTATGGCAGCCGTATAGTACATCGGATTTCTTGCAGGCTACCACGTACCAAGTATCCTGCTGTTAATGTTCACTGTGGCCATTTTCATCGATTAGATTGCACTGTGCCATCGCACAGGTGTTTTATTGGTCTCTGTGTTATAACAAAAGGAGAATGAAATTGATTTCAAGTAAACGTTTCCTCTAATGGTTCAGTCCTTCAACTAACCACAATCAATAGGCAATAAAGATAATGTCCACAGCTACTACGCTGTACGTTTCTCTTGCGTACATCCCCATCCCGACCACGGATGAAACGTACCTCATCGTACGTCGTACGATCATCGTTCAAACCGGCCGGGCTCTGAAGACAAAACTAAATTGTCCCGGTAGACTGTCGGATAGGGGGGGGGGGGGTAGTACCTCTTTTCGCGATTACGCTACTGCGTCGACTTATCACCTGGTCCCGGCTTGATTTTAACTGCTAGTTCCCGGAGACCCTGGCGTGCCCCAAAATGGCCCGGTATCTGTAGGATTTTCAGCGGGGCCACGTAGGGGCACGCCCGAAAGTGAAAAAAAAAACAGCCCGTGGACGGCTTGGTCCCTGTTTTCAATTGTAACCGCAGCATTAGTCTATGTGGGATAGTGCTTACACGAAAAAAGCCCGTAAGCCCCGCGTGTGTAACTTTAATTCCTGAGTCCAATCCTTTTAAAAGCTCTCGCGGGAGAGTAACAGGAAATGCTAGGAGTTGATCCCGCCGTAAGCCCGAGAATGATGAGAGTCGGGAGGCGACAAATGGTGGCCGGACGTTCAGCTATTATTGTGAGCGGATCGGTTCTTAACGGTCGTACAGAGACGGATTAAGGTTGTGGTGTTAAGGACTTTTGTGCTGGAAATGAAATTTTGAAAACATGAAAGGGACAAGAGGCTCAGTGGATAAGCAAGGGACGAGACAAACTTTAGCGCCAGTTAAAGTGACAAGGAGTAGCCGTACGAAAGGAACATGCCGTTTCTAGATTTTACCTACGTGCATGAAAAATGTTGGTATTGTTTTTGGTGCGTCTGTGTACGTGTGTGTGTGTGTGTGTGTGTGTGTGTGTGTGTGTGTGTGTGTGTGTGTGTGTGTATGCTTGTGTTGCCATATCTTCATAACGTCTGCATAGAATGTAATGATATTTTGTATCTGGATATGGTTTGAGAAGACAAAGTCAAGGTCAATTTTGCCCCCCCCCCCTCACCTGGGATCTGCTGCAGAACTTCCGACGTTTGCGGTGTGTGCGAGTACAAGTAAGTTGAAAGAAATGTTTGTAGACCCAGGAGCGAAGTCAATAAAAAAGTTGCGAAAGAACAAAAATAAAGATTTCATTATTCGCTATATCACATTCAGTGCGTCCAGTCCTTTTTAAAACCTTCCTGACCATTCACTTAGATTGCATAATGAAGACAACTTAAAAAAAAAAAAAAATTGGTCAATTTTTTCCGTCCACACTCGCATCAATTTTGATGCCATCCATAAAATCAAACCAGCATGGCTTTGCAATAATCATACTTAATTTGCCCACTAACTTCTACAAGCCGTAGAGTCTGTGTTTACAGTCATTTGTTCAACCTTCCTGGGTACTTAAACTTTATACTAAAGGCAAAGTTTTTTTTGGGGGGGGGGACTTTTCCCTGCAAGCTCGCATCAGGTTTGAAATGCTATCCATTAAATTATCCATATAATCAGGTATGACCACTTACATTTCATAACGAAGGCACATTCTTAATTTGGTCCGACGTTTTATTCAATCACTTGACCACTTAGATTTCATACTTAAGGCAACTTTTTATTTTTGTCCAATTTTTTTTTTCATTTTGTCGCCAACACGCAGTCATTCGTTCAACCTTGGCTATTTAAATTCCATAGCGAAGGCAACTTCTATTCTGGTTCTATTCTTTTTTTGTCCTACACACACAGTAATTTGCTCAACATTCCTGACCACTTACGTTTTCCGATAAATGCACCATTTTTTGGTTCACCTTTTTGTCGCACGCTCGCACCACTAGCCATCAGTTTTGATATGCATATAGGATTTTATCCATATAATCAACCCAGCATGGCCCCGCTAATCTTCCCCAATTCTCTACGTAACTCGACCGTTTGACCTTTTCTTACTCCTCTAAATCTTTGAGACGTGGACGGCGATAAGTGCTTGGGTGACGTCGACTCTGACAGATCGCTCCGACAGTAATAGCTCTTTCTGAGAAGTCTTGATTTGGTTCAGGTCGATGAACGACCTTGTAACATTAACAGGACCACGTTCTATCGGTCGGTTTTCAGAAAAAACAGAACAACATGGAGATGGATTTATTTTTACCTTTTACTTAATTTTCAACAATATTTTACTATCGCATAGAACATTAGTTTTTTGTTGCCATTTGTGTGTGTGTGTGTTTGTGTGTGTTTGTGTGTGAGTGTGTGTGTGTGTATGTGTATGTGTGTGTGTGCGTGTTTGTGTATGTGTGAGTGTGTGTGTGTGTTTGTGTGTGCATGTGTGTGTATGAATGTGTGTGTTTGATTGTGTGTGTGTGGGCGCGCGCGCGCGTGTGTATGCATGCGAAATTATAATTTGAGAAACTGTGAATGGATCCTAAAAAAAAATTATTTGTTAAGTAGGTAAATTTAAAGGTAAAACGAAGGTTATTGTCGATAATGGCCCCCTAGCGGCTTTCCTGACCACTGTAGCGAAAGTTCCTGTTTTGATACTTTTATCAAAATCTTTACTACATAGGATTAGATAATATTTATCGGTCTGAAAAGAGATCAACATGTGTAAGGAAAGAATCAACGCTGAAATATAAGGAACGAGTTATTTTTGTCCAAAGTTTGAAAGAAAATCGGCGCCTGCAGTTCCAACAGAAGAGTAGGAGGTCCAAAATTCACAGCACTTACTCTCTGCCCTAAGTGCTATATGTCACTCAAAAACCAAAAACCGCAGCTTGTCCAGAACTCGATATATAAAAAGATATGGAACTTTCGCTGCAGTACCCTAGCAAAACACTAGGACCTTCGTTTTCACGACCCCTACCCATCTACCAAATATCATCAGAATCCATTTAAGGTTTCTCGAGTTATGCTTTTAATACAAAGACCGAAAGACAGACAGAAAGAAAGACAGACAGACAGACTGACAGACAGACAGACAGACAAACGGACAGACAGACAGACAGAAAGAAAGACAGACGGACACGCAAAAACTATAACCTTCTGACAAAGGCAATAATGACAACCTACTAGTACATTCCAGGAATTCTTTAAGACGTGATCACGACGATAAGTGTCTGATTGACGTCGACCCTGCCAGAATGCTCCGTCACTTTTAAGACATGCAAAAAGGGATCATGATTTGGCAAAGGAGACTGCGTTTTGCAGGTCACTGCTGGAGGAAAAAGGACGAAGTAGTGCACAAACTGTTACTGTGGGATCCGAACCACGGAAACAGAGGCAGGGGAAGACCGCGGAAGTCATACATTAAGCAGCTTGCTGAAGACAGCGGTTTGGACGTGTAGCAACTTCCCGCAGCGATGGATGATAAAGAGGGGTGGAGGAAACTAGTTATGCGGAGATTCCGAGCTAGCTCGCCGAAGTGAGAGTGGGAGATTTGGTTGAAGGCGATCTTGTAAAAGAATCACGTTCTATGCGTGGTGGACCGTTCGAAAAGGGCCAAATTCATTATAGAACGTATTACATAATCCGCAATCCTATTTTATCCCAATTCGTATCAAATAAGATTCCTGCGTTTCGCATATATATGATACTGATTCGTGCGTATCATATAAGATTAGAATGTTTGCGCATAGTGCGTTTTTAGAAGATTCGTAGGAATTTAAAAACAAAATCGCGTAATTGCATAGGCAGCCCTTTTTTACTTCTTAGTTCTCGAGACTGTATATGCAATTAGCCCTCGGGCATGATTTTGCAAATAAACTATTATTTGTACATACACAATGTATTGCCTACCATATTTTCTAGGCAACATCTCGTGTGTATTTGTGTCCATATATACCCTATGCTTGTCTTAAAAAAGCGTAAGTTTCAATATACGGAATGTCACCAAAAAAAGAAGAGGTATACAACACTAAGATTAGGCCATCTTGCTTTGATTGTAGCGCGAAGTAGCATCAATTTTCGTCCGTTTTCAAATAAACAGGTAACGCTAATTCACCTTTATTCACGGGGTAACCTTTATCCGTTGTATTTAACACCAGGGTAGTTCAGGATATCAAGTCGATGGACAATGGTCTCAAACTGCATTATATTGAAGAAAAAAAAGCAATTTAAAACCACCATCCATCTACATGATATCCCTAAATATCATGTTTTTAGGTACAACGGATATAGGTTACCCCGCGAATAAAGGTGATCTAGCGTTACAGAAAATTGTACAACCATGCAGTAAATCGTACAAAACAGCTGCAAAATGAGCAAATATGTTCCTTGTATGCTGCAAACATATGGGGGAAAGGATTCTTATGTCATAGAGTGCAAAACAAAGTCAAAGAAGACGTAAAATAACAAAAATTAAGGATCTATTGTTCTGTGTATCATATTCTACTCTATATGTTCACTTATTTGTTCAAATTTTCTTACCACTTCGATTTCATAATGAAATCACCTTTTTTTCTTGCCAAGCGTTTTTTTTTTGCACGCTCGCATCAGTTTTGAGGTTCCCAGATGGTGTCATCCATATAGTCGACCCTACATGGCCTTATGTTGGCTTAAAGCTCAAGGATTACATGCATCCTAGTTGAGCGGATGTGAAGGAAATAAAATATAGGGCAGACGTCATAAAGTGACGTTGCGCAGTGGATGACCCAAAATCAAAATGTTTTTATTGTGACTAGAGTTTTCTTGAAAAAATCTGTGGACCGGATTTTGGACCGAGTAGAAAATACCAGATTATGTTGGCAAGGGTTTACACATTTTGGCGCTGGTTAAAAACAGAATAACAAGAGCGAAGTAGACAAGTGCGTGCCTACCTGCAGCTTAACTTCGTGTTACGTTTTTCCCTATTGGTTAACCAAATTGCCTTCAGCTCTTTTGATTTCATAGTTCTCCCAGATCACTTCAATGTCACTGACGAAAACTACTGGATGCTAGTTGAAACGTCTGACCGTTTCCAAAATCATATCCAGCTGCTTGAGTAACTGTTTTTTTGGCGAAGTAGAGAAGTGTTTATAGTTTTTGGATTGGGGAATTCCTCACATAAAATGTGGCGAACCGCAGCTAACCGCATCGATTGGGGAAGTAAATCAGCAGCAGCACAGAATAGGTCAAGTTTTACTGATACAGTAGAAGCAAGCTAATTGCACACCGGATTAACGCACACTTCTGTTAACTGCACGGAATCCCCAAATCCCAAACCGTTGTGGTCCAGCTAGATAATTTCGCATTATTGCACCAGTCGGAAAATTGCACGAAATTCACTGGCAAATAGACCGTGCAATTAAGCGGCTCCTACTGTATGATTATTAAACGAGCTAAGGCACATTTCCAAAACAGGGCAGAGCTGTTTGTGGAAACGAAATTGCAAACGTAGAAATATACACAAATACTGCCCACGACTATTCTCTTACGTCTTGTGTAGTTAGGTGCCTTTTATATCATACATTTCGTTCCCGAGAGCTGCCCGGCCGGGCCCCTGTTTGGATAAGCGACGAAGGCCTTAGGAAGGGGGTTGAATTGGCAAAACAAATTTCCAAAAGGGTCAATTAACTTCCTAAAAAATATGTTTCTTTCCTTGAAATTTTTTTGTCTTGTTCAAAGGAACAGGTAGGTAAAAACATCCCAGTTTACCGTTCAGTTCGCCTTTTAGAAAAAACGTCAATGACCAAACAAGAAATCTTTTTAAAAAAGCTGTGCCTTGCCGCGTGGTAGGAATATCGTCAGGAAAAGGTAGGTCGGCACTTCAAGCCCGGCAAGGCAAAATGCTGTGCCTTGGCGTGCAGTAAGGATAATTTGCTTGTCTGCTAAATACGTATTATGGTAGCCAAAGCCTTGTATAGGCCGCATGTAGCCAGTCACAAGTATGCAAATGAGCTAACTATATTTAGTACCATGCAAACACCGCATGTGACCATGTTGGAACACGTTTTCAGCTGTGTTTGCCGACGAATTCCTGCCGTTAGGGAGAATTTGCGGCCTCAAAACTGATATCACAAGTGAAGCGAAGTTATAGTTGTTGTTTTACTTTCATTATTTTGAAAGAACTTTGTAGCGTCATAGCGAGATCAACCGATATGTTTGGATGACATAGCGGCGCGGAAATATAAGCTTCGACGGCGTGAATTTTGAGCAAAAATACCGCAGAATTATGGTTAGAAAACCCAAGGAGCTTTTATCCTTGGAAAACCCCACATTTTATTATTTCAGGGGTCCCTGGTCCAATTTAAAAGAAATAATAAGTGTACCGTCCAAAATAAGAACGTAGCGGGTGGATTCTGCGGCTGAAAAAAATAAACGTAACTGTTACCTAAACATGCACTCTTGAAAATGCAGACCAAAAAGTCCCAAAGGTGGGTTTTCATGGTTCTGGTCGCATGACGAAAATATTCTTATATCAAATGGATGTTATAAAAAGGTAAAAGGACAATTGAAAAAAAAAAAAAAACTTTCACTAGGCGGGTTCGAACCGGGGTCGGCAGTGTAGCGACTAATCACGCTAACCACTACGCCATGCTAACATTCACAGTACCAACCTGTATTAACAGGTATCCAAATCTAAGGCATAACTTGAATACGTCCGTTCATTCCAAGATTCAAAGATTCTAATGTCTAATCCTCCGAAAAATGTCTAAACAACTGTTACTTATGTGAAAAGTTTGTAATGAGACGAGAGCCTGGCAAAATAATGTCGGGAAAGGCATGTTACAAGCTCTGATTGGCTGGCTGGAATCTCGGTGTGTCAATAGCCTGTTTAGGCTATAGGCACACTCAGTGTGTCAATAGCCACAGCGATATAACAAAATGATCCTAAATATTATCTATTGCGACTTCTCGTGTGACGTTTTGAGCTGGCGCTCTCCTAAACTCACGTTAGCGTTTTGCTGCGGTCTCGGAAGGTCTCTCCAACGTTTTGATGACGTCATGGCTACTTATATATTCACATACAATTTATTAGCCTGATTTGGAAATTGTTTCATCTTTATGAATAGCTAATGCAATTCTTGTTGCGAGATAATGCACTAATGATTTTATGTCACTCCAAATGAATTTGGAATTTTACCATACAAACGCTTCATTTATTCAATGTAACCAAATATTAAATGCTTTTAGAACCGACCGCAAACAGAAACAAATACGTAAAATGGACGGTTTAAAATTCAACAGGGATGTACCATTGTCTGCCTGAGCCGTCAAACTTGTCCATGAGAAAGGCGATTTGGAAGGGCCTTTGAAAGGGTCTTTGAAAGGGTCCGTCCGTCCGTCCAAGGAAGAAAGCTGGCGTAAAGCCTTGCCTGGCGGCAAGGCAAAAAATCAGTATTTCCTTTTCACCTTAGTGACGCATGTTACCAACCAAGAAGAATACACGCGTACGAATGCTGTGTCATTATACGCTGTATTGACGTCACTAAGCCCCAAAATGAGGACGGCCGTTGCATGTAGGGCAACCTTCTTCCCAGGGTACCCCGAATGATGGATAACCCTTCTTGTTGAATGCTATTTTCCTGTAGAACCGGGGAAGCCCAGAAAGGGCGTTAGCCGAACCACCAGTCTGCAAGAGTTTAGTTCTTCGGCGAATGTTGCGTATTCCTAGTACGTAGGACATCAACCCGATCCCTCCATCCGTGAACATCGTGAGCTATCTTCTCTAATAACTGCCATCATCTCTACCGTACGTTATCCTTGTATCACCTTTTCAAAGGTCTATGACTGTCTTCAACACTTTCACGTCAACTAAACCCAACGGTGAATCGACGGACACATTCTCAAAGGCAGCAAGAAAAGGGTATAGTATAGATTTACGTTTACTATATTTACCTCCATGAAATGTCATGGAATGGAGGTTATATTTTCTGTTATGTGTCTCTGTCTCTGTAGATGATTACTCAAGAATGGCTGGATGGATTGGTTTCATACTTGTTGTGTTGGTGGGGGCTGTCAGAGGAAAGTGTGCATCTCGTTTTTGTACCGTGTGAACAGCTGATGTTATGATATATATTTGTGGAAAATCAAATCACCATCTGACTAAAGTTGGCCACATGTACATCCCTTCTTCTTTCTGAGTTTCCCAACTTCCTCCCACCACACAGCTCTGAGCTCGAGGCACATAGTCGAACCTCAATAATGCTGACAACCGTAGACAGTTTAAATGCCAAACATCAAGCTTAAGGAACACCACGCTACCATATGCCGTCGACCTCTTATACGCACATTACACAATTAAGTGTCACATTTTGATAATTACTAATCAGATGGACATCCTCTGTGTCATTAAATAAATACACCACTACTTTCCCATAACATTTATTTTATATAGCCATTACTCTCAAATACAACCGACTGTAAATATAAATACCATCCACAAAAAAGCAATGAATATTTCGTGGAGGTATGAGGTCCCCGAACTCTAGTTTCCTTTAGTACGGCTATGATTATATCTCGAGGAAAAAGGTAGGTTCGTGATATGGTCTAAAAGATTTTCCTCTCTGGAGATCGAACTCGTACGCAAGCAGAGTACTCTCCACCTACTAACCGATTGAAGGGCAATGCCTTTGGTTTTGCCAGACAAATACTAGGGATAAAACCTATAGAGCGACCATAGAAACATCCTCGAGGGTAAGATATTGCAAGTGCTATGGCCTTGGGTGGAATTCTGTGTCCACATCTATTTTCTTCCCGAAATGACAATGCAGCCATTTGAAATGACATCCTGTTGGGCATTATTGGTAGTTTTCCGCCCATCGCGTGGCCTTGGGAGACTCCAGTAATGTATGCTATACATCCAAACAGCGTGTGGCTTTCGCGGAAAGGAAATTGCATGCCGTTATGCACTGTCTTGAGAGCCGTATTCATCAACCATGACGGTAACAGGTTGTTTCGCAACAAAAAATTTATGTCAGTTCGCAACCGTCAGTTCGCAACAAGACAAGTCTTTTCGCAACAAGGTACAAGTCATTTCGCAACATTTGAATGTTATTAATCTTGATAGCCTAATGCTGGGCGACCTCGACTAACATACATAGACCAGCTTGCTCGTGATGTGGGGTTGCGGGTTGAGGACTTAGAGGATGCTATGGGGGACAGAGGCGTTTGGAAGGAGAGAGTGGACCTGGTCCGGGCAAGTAGCCCGCAACGATGATTATGGTGAGCCTAATGGTATTAGAAATCGTGTTCGTAACATAATTATACTCCATCCACGTAAAAATCTTACAGGGTGCGAAAGACGAACCCGGTGGTAGAAGAACTTGGGGCCGCATGGACCTGGCCCGATGATTTTCATACGCCGGGCGGCACAGTTTCATACAGTGCAGAGGTAGGAGTATAATTGTGTCAGGAATATGTGATTTTTAATACTATTAGGCTATCAACTTTAAGATTAATAGAATTCAAATGTTGCGAATGGACTTGTACCTTGTTGCGAAAAGACTTGCCTTGTTGCGAACTGGCGGCTGCGAACTAATATTGTTGTGAAACAACCTGTAACCATAATGACGACAACATTTGCTGGCAAACGCAACACATTTCCCTCCCCATTTCTTCCAATTAACGCCACTTTCTGTAGCGCCTTATAAACAATGTAGATACAGTAATCTTGTATCTGAATACAGTGAAACCTGAATTCGCTCACAGAAGTGGAGAAATCATTTATTATAGTTGATGAGAAATGGTGGTTGTTCAGTACAGACACACGGGACTGTTTTTTTTAAATATATCTTTATTGGATTTTAATTACACAATTCCCATAGATGAAACATAAGGACACAGTCAAACATAATCTACAGATACACCGCATGCAACGGAAAAGAAAAGAATGAAGTGTACAAAGTTTAACATAAGAAATGCTCGGACTGGAATATGTAGCAAAATGTATGTAAACACAAATTATTACACGAGCTTATGTATCTCAATCAGTAGTAACAGAGTAAATTCGAAGTAGAACGTCAGAAATTATTGCAAATGGAAAAAAAACTTTAACCCGGTCATTGTACCGGTTGCACATGCTGCTACTCTCCAAGCAGAGGTTAGGCTCCGGCTGTTTTTTTAAACGTTTTTAGTCGTTTTTATCGGGCTTTCTATTTTGTCATTTTTCTTGAAGTACGCCAGCCAAACAGGTTTTGACACAGCAAGATAAATACAAAATAGAAAGCCCGATAAAAACGACTAAAAAAATGTTTAAAAACAGCCGGAGCCTACCCTCTGCTTGGAGAGTACATGCTACCTGTTGAGCCACAGGGACATCCCCAAGTTAGAAGATGTAGTCCTAATCAGCAAGAAATCCCTCGGGGAAGCCAAAGCAGTGGTGTCCGGATGAATGGATAACAAATATCATTAATTTTTCAGACAGGAATGATTAGACAGCTCACAAGGTGGTCGTGGTTGCTATTAGGTGGGTGGGTGGGACCCGGTGGGCCGACTATATTCTCTCCTCTCGCTAGCTCAGCCAGCGCTTGAAAGTGCGCACGACAAATAGCCACTGGACTTTATTTACAATAATACAGGTACAGTTTGCAATGTTAAAGATGCATAATAGTGATGAATTTCTGGTATTTGCCGTATCTACAATAAACCTCTCAGCTCGCACTCTTGCTCAAAAACCAGAGTAATGTTTCCTTTATACTTTCCATATCTATATTTATGAAACTGTATATTTACCACACTGTATCAGCAGGTTTAAATATTGAACTTTTACAATTTTGTAGTCGAGCTTATAACCAATTATGACGTCATGTAAATCTAATAATAAAGAATCGCCATAATAAATACATTTGTATAATACAATTTTCGGCTTTTGTCCATAAAGGCCTCACAATATCGCACTCGTGAAAAAGGTTCTCAACATAATCGACAGAGTCATAAGACAGACATCTGTCAGTAACTGTTATACCTATTTTACACAACTTGACCCTTGTCGGGTACACATTATACAATTCCTTCCATTGAAAAGAGCGTATTCTAGGTTCCTTTTTTTTGTGCAGAATAAGGATTTCCATTTTGTCTTCCAAGGGACTGTTTGAAAGTCGAAATGCTTTAACCCTATTCAGACCGGTCATAAAATGACGTCATGCACATCTAAGATACGAGTTGGGCTCCGCCATATTGTATCCACCACCATGAATTTTTAAAAATACTTTTTTTGCAACAAATAATCACAAAGGGCAATGGAAATAGACTAAATTCATTCATTTAGATTTTTTTGATGAAAAAATACCAGGTAGTTACAAATTTTCAGGGATAATTATCTTGTTATTCTTGGTCTGGCCATCCGGCCCGACATCTTGGATTTTGGGCTGATGACGTCATCAAATTAGCATAATTTATGCATATTTAATTATGAAAGATATGCTTAATAATATAAGATTTTATTTATGTAACTAAATAGCAGTAATATAGCAAATAAATGTGAAAAATACATTGTTAGAACCAAAATAGTGATTTTTGGCTGCCTGTCAACAAACTGTTGCCATGGCAACAAGAAAAAATGGAATTTTTTTTCAAACTTCGCAAAATTGTTGCCAACAATATTCTAGGAATACTCACCAAATTTGGTGGCTCTAGCGTAAGCCGTTCTGGCGTTATAGGACATCAAAGTTGTCGCGGATCTCAAAAGCCCCCCCCCCCCCGGTCTGAATAGGGTTAAACGATTTTCCTAAAAGGTTTGTCCTATGGGTACGATACAAAAAGCCACTTACCATTTACACATCTAAGCCCAATCTACAATGCAAACACACGTTTGTTCATTGCAATCGACACGTGCACAGGGAGCATTCTATTGAGAAGAGCTCTCCGCCATCCTCATATTGCGAGGAGCTTACAAGAGGTGATCTCTCAACACAACTGTCGCAAGGTTCACCCGAGTGAAGTGAGACAAGTCACCAGGGCACCAGTCACAAGAACAAACATAGGTGTCACATCAAAGGATTCGAACCCAGAATCTCTGGGTTATGAATCGAACACCCTGCCTACAGCATGCTCCACACATTTTAGTTTTGGGTATAACCATTGTCAATTTACCATGTACCATTGCTTAAAGTCAACCAAGGCAATATCAAAGCGTTACAAGTGGAAATGATCTAGATAATTAAGGCGGTACATCTACTGCACTATATTACGTACACATTTGCATCAATATTCCAGACATGGAGCGGTTAAAAACGGCACAGAAACAAGCTGCGCTAGGATGAGCTAATTATTGTAACCCACAACATGTAGACTTCACGGCGTCCTCGCACTACTGCGGTTTCGAATATTTTCTCCTTGAATGTTGGTAAGAAATGGATTAGAGTTGCTTCATTTTTTACCCCAAACATTGATTTTGATATTTGGAGTTCTGCAACCCTGACTCGGGCTTATTTTACTTAAGTTACCTTTAAGACACTGTTTATTCGCATTTGATGCTTTATCAGAGGCTTTATTAGAGGCTTTATTCGTCCATTAGCTTTGATACAAGATACAACGCTAGTCTTACTGGACATAAACGTTCACACAATGGCATAACGTACACGTAACACGCACACAAAACTTTACAGAGCAATTAATTATTTACAGTGCAAATCGTCCCAGGTAGATATGGATCTGTATATGAAAGTCTTCTTCATAGCATTAGTCCTCGTTTTTGGTAGTCTGTATGAGTGATTGCTGGCCTGACGTGTCCTGTAACAGCGTTGCCGTGCAACAGGAGTCGGGTGGTTATAGAGAACTGCTGGTTGCTGTGTTGTGACGATCCTCTGGAACTGAGACATAGTGCGGGCTAGTAACCTTTGTTTAACAGTTTGCCATGACAGAGACTTGTGTATAGCTGTTGTACCGCGGGGCTTTGAAATCACAGCGCCAATTGCAATGAACATAACACGTGTCGCACGTTGAAGTGCGTTTACACGGTAACAGGTTGGGCTTAATGTACAAATGGTAAACGGTTATTTGCCGTGCGCACTTGAAATCACGTTTCAAAATACGAGACCTACTTTATTTGGCATTGTGTAATGTTACAGCATAACATTGAGAGCTGAAAAAAATTGAAAATGGCGTCTGGAAGAAAAAACTGTGTCTCGTATACATGCTTGGCCCAAAACTAAGCTAGGAAGGAGGTGCATATATTACATGTATAACGGCCTCTTTACAGACAAGTATGGTTCAATTCTGTGACAAACATATTCTGATACATTGCTGGCTTCCGCTTTGTGTTTACATTATCA